>NW_024871120.1:760000-952704 GCF_019054845.1 Dipodomys spectabilis
GCTCCTCTCCCGTCCTGCGCCACTGCGGGGCGCCACGCCTCGGGCCCCTGCCTCGCCTTGCCTGAGCGCCCTTGTGGCAGTCCCCTTCCCCACTGGCTTTCCCGCACTGGGCGCCTCGCACATCGGTCGGGGGGTCTCGGCCTCGCCAGTGTGTGGCCGCCATCCTCCCCCTCTCGGTCCGCCTTCGCCTTCCCCTCCGCCCCGCCCTCGCCCCCTGCGGCCTCGGTGGCCCGGCTCCCCGCGATGGCACCTTACCCTGCCTCTGGCGGGGTGGCCCCTGCTACCGGGCTTGCCGCGTCCCACAGCTCCGTTCACCCCCCTCCCCCGTGTGGATGGGGGGAGTGGCAGCGGGTGGGGCTGGCGGTGTTGCAGCTCGGGGGTGGGTAGGGTGTCCGGTGGCCGCCTCCCGGGCGTCGCTGCCCCCCTACCTCGCTCATCAGCCCTCTCGTGTCCAGGTACCTGGTATCGGGTTCCGGTGTGGAGGTTTAAAGACCCATCGGGGGTCGCCTGTCCGTCCAAGGGGTCGGGGCGGCGGGCCCGTGGGGAGGCCGGTCCCCAGTCTCTCCAAGACTCCGCCCCCATCCCGGGTTGGGGAGGCCCACGCTTGCTTGCGGGCAGGCCGCTTCTCCCGCAGCCCGGGCTTCGGGGGTGGGCACCCCTGGGGCGCCTGTGGGGTCGGGGGCGTCCGAGCGCCCGCCCGCCACGCCGCCCGCGCTGGCGTGGCTGTGGCGCCGGGCGTCCCCGTCCCCGTGTCTCGTCTGTCTGACCCCCTCCATCTCGTTCTTGTTCTGTCTCTGCTGGCCGGCCCGAGGCGACCCGCCCGCGCCCTCCTCTCCCCTCTCGGGTTTGGGGGTGCAGGACCAGGAAAACAGCGCCATGCCAGCCGCGTGTGCCCCGCGTCGGGCCACACCTGATTCATACGACTCCTAGCGGTGGATCACTCGGCTCGTGCGTCGATGAAGAATGCAGCTAGCTGGGAGAATTAATGTGAATTGCAGGACACATTGATCATCCACACTTCGAACGCACTTGCGGACCCGGGTTCCTCCCGGGGCTACGCCTGTCTGAGCGTCGCTTGACGATCAATAGCCCCCCAGGATTTGTCTTGCCCCGCAGGGTGGCGCGGCTGGGGGTGTCCCTTCGCAGGGCCACCTTTCGGGGGCCCTCCATCCCCTTAAGTTCAGACTCTGGCGGTCGTCGTTTCGCAGTCCCGTCTGGCTTTTAGAGCGAGCGAGCGAGTGAGCGAGCGGTCATCCGGGAAGGGGGGGTTGGTATCCGCGCAGAGACGAGCCCGCGGCCAGGTCTTGTCTGTCCCGCCCCGCACTGTGTTCCGCGGTGCCTGAACTAGGGGATGACGTTTTCGCGCTGGGCGCTCGAGTTGGGTCAGGGCGGCCCCGTGCCGCGGCCGCCGGCCGCGAGCGAGCGCGTTGCGGGCCCCGTGCCCCGCGGACTCGCACGCCGAGGTGGATGGTCCCGCCGGACGCCGCGGTCGTGCCGTCCACCAGACACGCGCGTCTTCCCCGGGGAGGGTTCCCCGCGTGCCGCCCGCGTTGCCGTGCGGCCCCGGGTCCTGTCCGGGTCCATCCCCTCTCGTGCTGGCTCTTGTCCCACCCCCGCCGTCCCCTGGACGGTCGTCGGGCCGCGGGGCCTTCCCGTGCCGCGGGGGCGTGGCTTTCCCCCTTTGCCACCACCGCCTCTGCCACCGCCTCCCTCGCGCGACGAGAGCCCGTCCACCGATCCAGGACGATGTTCCGGTGCGCCACCGCTGCCCTTTGCCTTCCTTCCTCCGAGACGCGACCTCAGATCAGACATGGCGACCCACTGAATTTAAGCATATTAGTCAGCGGAGGAAAAGAAACTAACCAGGATTCCCTCAGTAACGGCGAGTGAACAGGGAAGAGCCCAGTGCCGAATCCCCGCCGTGCGGCGTGGTGCGGGAAATGTGGCGTACGGAAGACCCACTCCTGGGCGCCGCTCGTGGCAGGCCCAAGTCCTTCTGATCTAGGCCCAGCCCGTGGATGGTGTGAGGCCGGTAGCAGTCCCGGCGTGCAAGTCCCGGGTCTTCCCGGAGTCGGGTTGCTTGGGAATGCAGCCCAAAGCGGGTGGTAAACTCCATCTAAGGCTAAATACCGGCACGAAACCGATAGCCAACAAGTACCGAAAGGAAAAGTTGAAAAGAACTTTGAAGAGAGAGTTCAAGAGGGCGTGAAACCGTTAAGAGGTAAACGGGTGGGGTCCGCGTAGTCCGCCCGGAGGATTCAACCCAGCGGCGCGAGTCCAGCCGTGCTGGTGGTCTCCCAGCGGATCTTTCCCGCTCCCCGTTACCCCTGACCCCTCCACCAGCTCCAGCGGGAGGGGGGGTCGGGGGTGTCGGGCGGGTGGGACCGGGGGTGGTGGTTCCCGTTCCGCGTCCCTGGCGCCATGGAGACGGGCGGTCCCGTCCATCCGTTCGCTTTTTCTCCACCCCGTCTCTCCATACGCCGGCCCACACCCGTCCGTGGTGGAGAGGGTGGCTGCCCTAGCGCCCCCTCCTCCGTCTTTCTCTCCGAGACGAATCGGGTTGACCAGTTGCCACGCGGGGACTTGACCCATTTCCCTCCTCACTTCGGCACTGCGGTCGACCAGTTGTCCATCCCGTTTTGGACTTAGTCTCTGGGGCCCCGGTCCCGGGCGCCCGCGGCCTCCTTCCCTCCCACCGCGCCCTGGCGGTACCGCGGTCGACCAGTTGTCTTTCCTCTGTCGTAACCGTGACTACGGGAAGGAGGGCAGGGTTTTGACAGCCGACGTGTTGGGGGTGGGAAAGGGGAGGGGGAGGAGTCGTTCGTTCCATAGATCCGCCTCTCTCCTCCTCCCCTCCCCTCCACTCCACTCCCCAACCCCCCCACCCCCGCCTTCGGGTTTGCTCCTAATCTCTCTTTAATATCTCTTTATCTTCCAACCCCTGCTTCCTGACCAGATGGTGATACCTGAATCACTCATCAGAAACCAGACAGCCAGAGAACACGAGCCATCCATTGCCCCCTCGGTGTGTACGTATGCAGGTGGCATAACCGTCCATCCTCACCTCCCCCGCAGGCAATTACTTGACCACGACCTCTGCCTCCCCCCCCCACCGCCCCCCCGCCCCCCCCCCGCATCAAAATTCACAACCCTACCCTCGGAACAAAATAAAACAAATTTGCTTGAATCTCACACTGCCTTTTGTTTGTATTTGACGACGCAATAGGTGAAGGGGAGGGATCTCATTTCTGGTGCCTGACCAGGGCGAGGAGGGGGAATTGGAGAGGAGAGAAGAGGGGGCAGAGGGCATCTCCGTGTTTCTGTGTGCGTGCGTGCGTGCGCGCGTGCGCGCGCACTTGCGCGCGCGCACACACATCCAAAGCGGGGGGGGGGGGGGGCGGGGGGAGGGAGGAAACTCAAAGATCGGATGAGACAGAGCATGTAGGCCAGCCGGACCAATTCACCACATCTCTGTCTCTTGTTTCTCGGTTTCTCTATTTCTCTGTCTGTCTGTCTCTCTTTGTCTCTGTCTGTCGGTCTATCTGTCTGTCTGTCTGTCTGTCTCTCTCTCTGTTTGAATTCTCTCTCCCGCCTGCCCGCCCGCCCGCCCCCCACACTCCCTCCCTCCGTTTCCTCTCAACTTGCCAGTCAATCCTGGGGCTTGAGCTACTGGTGCTCCAACACACAACGGTCCCACTCCGAGCCTGCCTGCCTGCCTGCCTGCCTGCCTGCCTGCCTATGCATGGGCCCCATACTCCAACGAGGCACATCATCATCCCCACCCACCCCTTCTATGAAAAGAAGGCAGTCTCTCTAGGGGTCAGCCAGCCTGGGCCTGGAAGAGAAGGACATAAAAGGCCGGTTTTCTCAGTCAGTCAGTGCGCGGTTTTTTTTTTCATGCATTTCATGAGAGAAAACTGCAATTCACAAAACCACCACTAGATGGCACGCGTTCGCCGTCGACAAGGTGGATGGGGCGGCGGGAGGGGCAAAACACGGGTCGGGTCAGTCACTCAGTCAGTCAGTCCTCACTTACCCGGTAGTGGGTAGTGAGAGTTCTGACATACACATACATATAGGTTGTTATAATTCATTATTATCGTCATTTGCTCTTCCTTTTTCCTTTTGGCCAGTCCCGCCCCGGGCTTGGGCTCAAGGCCTGAGCACTGTCCCTGAGTTTCTTTATGCTCAAGGTCACTACTCTACCACTCGAGCCCCTCTCCGGCTTGTTCTGTTTAGGTGGTACTGAGGAATTGAACCCAGGGCTTCAAGCACGCTAAGACACATTCCCAGCCCAGTCCACCTCTGGGATTTTTTTTTTCTTCCTGTCACCATAATGTGTCTGCACCAGGTTCTGCCCGCCTGGAACCAGAGGTACAGTACTATCCTCTGGGAGCTCGTGCTCTTGCATGACACGGTACTAATTCAGCCCCGAGGAAATCTTCACTAGGGCTTTTTCCCCCAAGTCCATCTCCCCTTCTGGCGTTTTGGGTGACCCATCGAGATGAAAAGTCTCAAATAGACTTTCCTGCCCGGGCTGGCTATGAACCACTATCCTCAGGTCTCAGCCCCCTCGCTCAGCACCTCAGACGGATGATGGGCTGCCACTGGCACCTCCCGGCCGGTGAGCCTTTGCCTGGGGTTTTTCTTTACCGACCGGCCGAAAGGTTTTGTGCCCTACCTGTCTTATGGATAAGTTTGCTCTGTTTTCGGTCTTATTTTTGTCCTCATGGATATCCTTCTTTCCCAAGGAAAAGGGGCCTCGGCTTGGCTCGGCTCGGGGAGAGAGTCAATTCCCGAGGCCAGATGATCCATAGGAGGAACTTTCTGCCACAGTGTGGTGTGGTGTGGTGTGGTATGGTGTGGCAGCTCAGATATCACAAGGACTGCCATCTTGTGCGCAGGATATCCGGGGAGGGGAACTGCGGGGTGGGGGTGAGCAGAGGCATTTTCTCCTTCCGGAAACCAGATGATGATTGAATAAAATTAGCCACCCATCCTTGAGACATTCTCAAGGAGGTGGGCTGGGAATGTGTCTGGGTGGTAGACAGCTTCCCCTAAAAACTCAGGCCTAAATGGCGGCAGCAGCGGCATCCATCTTGTTCACAGACCGAGTGTCCACATTCAAAATGAGAGTCTCTTCTGGGATGCTGGTTCCTGCTCCCTCCTTCCTTCTTCCAAGGAAGAAGTTGCGCTGGCGGGTGGGTTCCAGGCTGGCAAGCAGAGTAAGCAGAGCCCCGCTGGGACTGAAATATGGTTCTTCCTGGAGTCCACAAGGAAAATCAAGACAGAGGGGGGAAGGGGGGGAAGGGGAGGGGAGGGGGGGAGGGGAGGGGGGAGAGGGAGGACACAGAGACAGACAGGAGACAGAGAGGCAGAGAGAAAGACACAGAGACAGAGACAGAGACAGACAGAGATCCAGCGACCGATGGAAAGACACACAGTGGAAGAGATGGAGGGGGAGTGAGAGATCCACAAGTCCAACTAGGTCCCCTGAACGAATCATCGACAGACAGACAGACAGACACGCAGACAGAGAGGCAGGCAGACGGACAGGCAGACAGACAGACAGACACACACACACAAACACACACACACACAGAGGCAGACAGAGGGAGAGATGGGGAGGGGGGTGAGAGATCCACAAGTCCAACTAGATCCCCTGAACGAATCATCGACAGACAGACAGACAGACACACTGACAGACAGACAGACAGACAGACAGACAGACAGACAGACAGACGGACGGACGGACACACACACACACACACACACACACACACACACACACACACACACAGAGGCAGACAAGAGGGAGATGGAGAGATGGAGGGGGAGCGAGAGATCCACCCACAAATCTAACTACACCACCTGAATAATCAGACAGACAGACAGACACATACACACACACACACACACGCACACACACACACACACACACAGAGGCAGACAGAGGGAGAGATGGGGAGGGGGTTGAGAGATCCACAAGTCCAACTAGGTCCCCTGAATGAATCATCGACAGACAGACAGACAGACACACTGACAGACAGACAGACAGACAGACAGACGGACGGACACACACACACACACACACACACACACACACACACACACAGAGGCAGACAAGAGGGAGATGGAGAGATGGAGGGGGAGCGAGAGATCCACCCACAAATCTAACTACACCACCTGAATAATCAGACAGATAGACAGACAGACAGACACACACACACACACACACACACAGAGGCAGACAAGAGGGAGATGGAGAGATGGAGGGGGAGCGAGAGATCCACAAATCTAACTACACCACCTGAATAATCAGACAGACAGACACAGACACACAGACACACACAGAGACACACAGACACACACACAAACACCACACCGACACACAGGCAGACAGAGGGAGAGATGGGGAGTATAACTAGATCTCCTGAATCAACAAACAGGAACAGGCACACATGCCCCCACCATACACACACACAGACAAAGACAGAGACCGACACACAGACAGGCCGAGAGAGGGAGACATGGAGGGGGAGCCCTAGAGACCCATCAGTGTGACTGACTAGATCACCTGAATAAATTTATTCCTTCCCTGCCCTGCCCTCATGTATTAAGGTAGACGATTGGTATGGAGTTCTTCTTGTCACCAAACACAGGTGAGGGCTAGTGACTTTTTACCCTTCCATGTAGGGACTCTTCCCTTAGGACTCTTGATCTTGATTTCGATCATTGAATAAGAATTTCTGGAGGAGTCACTCTGGTGGAGTTTTATGGAGTAAGCAAGCAGGCAACCAGGCAACCAGACAACCATACAACCAGACGGAAAAAAAAAAAAAAAAAAAAAGGCAGACACAGACAGACAGAGAGACCCACACAGCTCCTGACTTCATGGGTGTTTTCAGGGTTAAAGTGGGGGGTCGGGGGGAATGGGGCAACTGAATTATGCACAGTTTTTTTTATCTTTGCTCCAATCTCAACTCTAGATGTTTGGGGTATTTCTTTACAGATAAGAAAAACAGATCATTAACGCTTGTTTTCTTTCTTTCTTTCTTTCTTTCTTTCTTTCTTTCTTTCTTTCTTTCTTTCTTTCTTTCTTTCTTTCTTTCTTTCTTTCTTTCTTTCTTTCTTTCTTTCCTTCTTTCTTTCTTTCTTTCTTTCTTTCTGTTTCCCCCCTCTCCTTTTTCTCTTTTTTATGGGGGGGGTGGGCAATCCTGGGACTTGAAGTCAAGGCACTGTCACTCAGCCACTCAGCTTTTTTGGCTCAAGTCTAGCAGTCTATCACTTGAACCAGAGCTCCACTTTTGGCTTTATCTGTCTATGTACTATGTACGTGGCGTGTGTGTGTGTGTGTGTGTGTGTGTGTGTGTGTGTGTGTGTGTGTAATATATATTATATATATTCATTTTATACATAGACGTATATATGTATAAACACACATCTATTCGTTTATTTATACACATGTGTATATATACATGCACACATATATTTATACACATATGTGTATATATACATGCACACATATATTTATGCACATACATATATACTGTGATACACACGCACGCACGCGCGCACACACACACACACACACACACACACACACACACACATTCCCTTATTATTTTCATGATTTTTTTTTGGTTTTGTTTTTGTTTTGTTTTTTGTTTTGGTTTTTCCCGGGACGTGGGGCTTGAACCCTGGCTGGCCCTGGACACTGTCCCCCAACTCTTCAGCTCAAGCCTAGGGCTCTACTACTTGAGCCACAGTACAACTTCCGGTTTTCTGAGTGGCTTATTGGAGATAAGAGTCTCATGGTCTTTCGTGCCCAGGCTGGCTTTGAACCCAGATCCTCAGTTCTCAGCTTCCGGAGCAGCTAGGATTACAGGCGCGAGCCACCAGCACCCAGCTATTTTCATGTTTTTGTGTGTGTGTGTTGGGTGTGAGGCTTGAACTCTGGGGCTGGGTGCTGTCTCTCTCTCTCTCTGTGCTCTTCACCTTCCCAGCCCTCCCCCATTTGTTTTGCCAGTCTAGGGGCTGGCAACAGAAGAAGAAAGAGAGATTGAGTAAAATTAGCTACCCATCCTTCAGCCATCCTCCTTGAGACATTCTCAATGAAGTGGGCTGGGAATTTGTCTGGGTGGTAGAGAGCTTCCCTAAAAACTCGGGCCTAAATGGCAGCAGCGGCATCCATCTTGTTTACAGACCGAGTGTCCACAAGCTCATGTGGGCTTTCATGTTCTCTGTGGGTTGACAGGGCCGGCGGACGGGCGAGCGGACGAGCGAGTGGGGTGTGCGATTCATTGGAGATAAGACACCGGTTCCTGCTCCCTCCTTCCTTCGGGGACACCAAGGAAGAAGTTGCCGCTGGCGGGTGGGTTCCAGGCTGGCAAGCAGAGTAAGCAGAGCCCCGCTGGGACTGAAATACATTTCTTCCTGGAGTCCACAACGAAAAGCAAGGGGGGGGGGGCGGAGGGGAGAGGACAGAGAGACAGAGAGGAGAGACAGACAGACAGAGACAAAGAGAGACAGACACACAGACAGAGACAGAGACCCAGAGACCGACAGAAAGACACACAGGGAAAGAGCTGGAGAGGGAACGAGAGATCCACAAGTCCAACCAGATTCACCTGAATCAACAAACAGACGGACGGACGGACACACACACACACACACACACACACACACACACACACACACAGACGGACACACGCGGAGACAGACAGACAGAGGGACACATGGAGGGGGAGCCCTAGAGACCCATTAGTGTGACTGACTAGATCACCTGAATAAATTATTCCTTCCCTGCCCTGCCCTCATGTATTAAGGTAGACTATTGGTATGGAGTTCTTCTTGTCACCAAACACAGGTGAGGGCTAATGACTTTTTACCCTTCCATGTAGGGACTCTTCCCTTAGGACTCTTGATCTTGATTTCGATCATTGAATAAGAATTTCTGGAGGAATCAGAAAGAATGATATTTCCCCATTTGTTAGGAAATGGAAAGGCTTGGAAAAAATTATATTAAGTGAAGTAAGCCAGGCCCAAAGAAACATAGGTCCCATGGTTTCCCTTATTTGCAATATCTAGTATATGTATGAGTCAAGCGGAAAGTTCAGATAATGTGATGTTAGGAAAACGAACCCTTGAATATGTATTTTAATGTTTTCTTTCTTTCATGCATGTGTTTCTAACGCATTTATAGGATTGTTTCTTTGTTGCTTTGTATGTCCCCCCCCCCACAGTGTAACCCCCACTTTCACTATTTTGATGTCAGTATAACTTGTGGGGGAGATGGGGAAAAACAAGTCGTTTAAGGATTCAGGTGGACCTGTTGCAACAATGAGAAGTACAAAATGTCGTGTCAAAAACGAGCTTTACGGTGTCGGGGGGGGGGTGAGGGGGGGAAGGATTGGGTGTGGGGGAGGGGGGAGGCTGGGAAGGGAGATGAAGGGTAAACAAAGGAGGAGGCTGCAATGCTTGGTAGGAAATGTGTGCATTATCCTGCCCATGTAGTTGTAACCCCTCTGTACAGTATGCTCTCAAATAAAATAAAATAAAATTTAAAAAAAAATAAAAAAAAACAAAACAAACACCACCAGCAGACCAGGGATTCTAACAAGCGACTGGTTATGGACACAGGGGAGATACAGGATCTTCCCATCCACCCACAAAGAAAAAAATCAAGGTGTAAGGTCTGAACAGGGACACCTCTCTCCTTCTTGGCTAAGTTTCTGCCCATTATCTGTTACCTAGGTAACAGTCAGTCCTGGAAGCAGTCACCTTCCCCTCCTGGTAGGTCCCACCCTGGGCCACCTCTGGTCACATGCCTCCCATCTGACCTTAGAAGGGTCCCAGACCATGAGATCACATCTGGATCCAGTGTGTCCACACCTATTCCTGACCCTGACCTAGATAAATTCTGGCCCAGAGGGGGTCATGCTCCCTTTCCGTTTCAGCCATGCTTCTCCACCATGCATTTCAGGGGCAGCAGTTCTGTAAATAAACTTCTTTTCCTGCCCGAATAGCGCATGGTGTTCTCTTCATTGGTTACCTAAGGAAACCTACCTATTTAATATACCTTACATACAGTGCCGTCAGTCAGATGAGGTTTTTGAGTTGGAAATGTTAGAATTTCCTAACCACCCCTTTTCTGCTAAAGGTAGAGCTGTGGCTCAAATGAAAGACTGCCAACCTTCAGCAAAAAAAGAAAAGCAAAAGAACCTAGGCTCTGACTTTAAGTCCTAGTACTAGCACACAGATACTATATATATACTATATGCATACATATATACATATATGTGTGTTAATATGTAAATTATATATGTATGCATATATAGTTATATAATAAATTATTTGCAAGTGTCAATTATATACAAGCAAGCATTTAGTCTTGCTCTTAAAAACAGAATCATATACAATTATGAACTTCTGTGATTTATAAGAGCTGACATAGATAGAAATGTAAACGACCAGACTAGGAAATTAGTAGAATGATTTTATTATAGAATAGACTGTATGCTCAAGATTAGGAAAATGGTACTATGTCATATCCCAAAACATTGAAAGCAAAAGCATAATAGTACAAGAAATCACATTTAGACATGGACTATGCCACTCAGACAGGTAGATCAGGAAAATATGATAGCTATATGCATATAAATATGCATATATGTGTATGTACATGCACAGTGGAATTTCATTTATCCATTAGAAAGAAAGATAATGCAAAGAAAGAAAAGAAATTGGGGGAAATCATGTTAAGTGAAATAAGGGAAGAAAGTCAAACCCAGGGAGATAGGTTTTCTGTTATATAGGAAGGTAGACATGATCTGGATCAATACAATATGCACACCTTAGGGTGGAATCCAAGTATAAACCTAGATATGAACTGAAATATGGTTGGTTTACAGAAGAATTCAAATAATGTAAGTCCTTAGACTAGCTAACTCACATTCTAACAAAATAAACACCAGAAATCAAGTACTCAGAGGTAGGACTGGGATCAAGGTAGGGAGAAATAGATATATGAAGCAATAAAGTGGGGAGAAATGCAGTGATCTAACTTAATGCATATCCTACCAAAATGAAGAAATTGAGGAAAAGGTGGTAGTGAAAGCAATGGGGAAAATTATGAAAGAGTTGACATTGATCAAGATCCAGTGTACTCATGTACACTGTTCTTACGTATTGAATGTCAACTCCTATGTACAAGTGGAAATCAAAATAAAATTTAAAAACCCAGTACTTGGTTTGCTCATGGGAATATTAAAGTAATGGTGGTTCTCTGCATAACTAACCAAGAATGGAGTTCAAGAAAATAAATAGCAGAAAGGGAAATTATGTTCAGGTGGGGAAGAGGTTTAAGAGGGGGTAGATTAATGAAAAGAGGAAGGGATGGCAAATACAATCATTCTATTAATGATACATAGATAAAAATGGAACCAGGTAACTTGGAGCATGGGTAGGATTGGGAAAGATGGCGTAGATCAATTTAATACTAATCAAGATACATTACACTAATAAACTCGTTGAATTGAAACCTCTTTGCACAACAACTTCATGAAAAATACAAATGAATAAAAACAAAAACAAGGATTAAATTTGTACTCCATTTTTTGTAGTACAAGTAATATATAATAAGCTATAGTTTGTACAAAATGCAAAATTAATAAGCTACATGACAAAATAGGAAACTGAAAATGTGGGTAACATTGCCTTCGGAAATAATTCTAATTTGGAAATAATTCTAATTCTGAGGCCCAGGTGGAGGTCCTTCACCAGATCCTCTAAGCTATAGTGGTAGTTAGCTCGGACTCCAGGCCATCCTCACATTTCTCCAGCTCTCTCATGAACCAAAAGGCCACAAAAGTTGGCTTGAGAAACAAGGAGAAATGAAAGTAGCCGAAGAAACATTGGCTGGTGAAGCAATTAGAAACTCTGGATGAAAATGAGCTCAGAATATCTCCTAGGACCACTCATATCATTTGGGAGTCACATCATAAAATTAGGGAATAAATGTAATGAATTACTACCTAAATTAGTAACTTCATTGCTCTTACCTCAAGTGTTCTGTCAAAAGATATGTGTACTACCTCTATATTGATGAGGAAAAGAGAGCACATTCTTTCGTCACAAATTTCTACTGAGTATCTTCATCCAAAGTAGAGATTGTTCTTACTCTCTACTTCTCTGTTACTTTCCTTTGCTGGTGCTAGCAATAACATTTGAAAGTGTTAACATCTTCAAACATAATTACATTTTATTTTAATCCATTTGTTATCAAATAAAACAAATTTTGGGGAAAATCTGTCTATGGTATATTTTCTTCCATGGCATATTTATTTGATGATATTAAGAATTATTTTTTATAGTTTCATTTTTAAAATTTGAGCAAAATGTTTTGTTAAATTAGTTGCACATTTTTCCTATTTTTCCATCTCTGTATATGGTAAGATATATCTTGACAACACCTCATATGTTTTCTTCATCTACTTTCCTCCTTTCCTAAACACAGATTCATTGTGCATCTTCACAGATTCACATAAGCTATTTTGGCGATATTCTCTCTCCTTCACATTTCTGATCCTCCAGTGAATTCTTGCTATTACATATACTCAAGACAGATCCTGTTCTATCTTCTCATAAATATTTTAATGGTATTTTATGTTTTGGAATGTGTTTCATCAGTGTACATCAAATATGCATATACTTCAGTCGAGTTGATCATACAGATGAATCTGTTTTTCTAACCTCCATCCATCTTCTATAATTCAACAGCTTTTGATGAATCTCATTTTATATCTCTTTATTCAACTTTTCAAGATAATTTGTTATTAAGCTTCTAACATTGTCTTTCCCCCAATTGTTGCCTTCTTAAAAATTGCTTCAAATTAGAACTATATATGATTGTCCTGTATGTGTTCACTGATATATTTAAAATTCAGTCTACTATCCACATATTATAGGATATCTTTAACCTTTGTAACTGCTCTGAAAATCATTATGGAGGTTCCTCATGAAAGCAAAAACTCAAAGCCATAAAACCCAGTGAAATTAGGATTGTGTATATCCAAAAATATTTTGAAATGAAATAGTAGATGCATTCATTTCTCTTATATCCCAGTGTATGTTTATAGCTATGAATATCACATTTTCTTTATTCCCTCTTTCTGGTGCACCTAGGTTGACTGTAGAGCTCGATTGCTATGAATATTCCTGCCATTAACATGGATATTCATGTTGAATTATATTCCTTCAATATGTATCCAAGTTGTTGTAAAGGTCATTAAAATGTCCTTTGGCATTTTCTAAACTTCCATTCTGAGCTCCATATGGGTTGCACTAGTTTATAATGCCACACAACTAAATATAGTTCCTGATATATTTCAACCTCTCCAGCATTTGCTTTTGTTAGTTTGAGTTGTGATAAGTATTCTGATGTGTAAGATGGAATCTCAGTGACTTTTTGATATATATTTCCTTTGTGGATAAGAATTTCAAATATTTCATTTATTTATTAAACATTTACATTTGTACTTCATTCCTAATCAGTGTCTTTCTTTTTTTTTTTTTTTGGTCGGTCGTGGGGCTTGAACTATAGGCCTGGGCGCTGTCCCTCAGCTCTTCAGCTCAAGGCGAGCACTCTACCACTTGAGCTACAGCGCCACTTCCGGTTTTCTGGTGGTTTATTGGAGATAGGAGTCTCACTGTCTCTCCTGCCCGGGCTGGCTTTGAACCGCGATCCTCAGATCTCAGCCTCCTGAGTAGCTAGGATTACAGGCGTGAGCCACCAGCGCCCAGCTCTTTTTTTGTTATTTGATCAATTTTTACCTTTTAGAATTTGTGATTTTTTTCCCATTCCAACTATTCACCTTAGTATAAAATAAATTTCACTACAGTGATGCACAATTTACTAAAATCAACCGATTGTACATTTATAACACTGTTTTTTTTTTTTACAACCAGGCAATTATGTCAATAAAGATGTCGAACATCTTTCACTAGAAAGATAGATTGAAAGGATAGTATCTCATATTAGCCCTAAGCTAATCTTAGAATTAAGAGTCACAGCCGAGGCCCCAAGAGTTGGGCTAAGTAAAATGCACTAACACAGTAAAACAGCCTTTAAAGTGATCAAAGGGCTTCATAAGTTTTTTAAAAAGGCACCACCTTCAACAAGAAAATGGTGAAGTTCACAAGCAGACCATAGGAATCTGAAACATCAAGAAGACCAAAGGATAAATGTATACAGAAGGACAACTTTAGAATGTTGACTCAGAATCATTAGATACCAATGCTGAAGGGAAGAAGTGTTTTACCCCAAACCTCAGCTGTGTCTGACTCTCTCACACCACACAGACACAGACACAGGCAGACAGACAGACAGACAGACACACACACACACACACACAGAACCCCAGGGGCAGTTATATCTGGGACAATGAAGCTTTTGTCCTCTTCCTTTCAGATAATCAAATGTGATGTTGTGGTTGGCTCCACAGCTGCCCCACACCTGAGCAGGAGGAGGGAAAGGATGCCTTAGACTGCAGGATGGCCTTGTGTACCCGTGGCTTCCTGTGTAAGAATGCAGTTTGTGGTCCCCTAGGCAGGGGTGGCCAAGCTGAAATGGGGGTACACTTTGCCTGGAGGATGGCACCCCAGAGCCCTGCATGCATGGTGAACCGGGCTTGGGAAGCCCTGTGAGCATCTCTGCGATGGCCTCTCAGCGGTGTGGAGAAGTTGACACCTGTAGTTGGACATGGCAGGAAGCAAGAGGACAGCAGGAATCCTGAAGGCAGGAGAGGCTCAGGAGTGAATGTGACTTTCTGTGGAGAAGCTTAGGCCACACTAAGGAAGTTCCCAGCCTGCACGAGGTGGCCACTGCGCAGGTCCCCAGATTCCACACCCGGTCTTGTCACCTGGTTCTGATCCAGAGCTGGAACCTCCCCAGCTTCCCTGGGCTCAGAGCAGCAGGAGCAGTGAACTCCAGGCATGCTTCCTACACCCGTCCATTGTAACTCAACGATTACAGTCACAATTCTTCTTTCCCTGGTATCCTAGTCTCTGCTACTGTGTTCTACATAATTCATAGTACTATGGTTCCAACCACCTGATCCCTGACACCCCTGACACTGATACTGCATTCCCTAAGAAAAGAAAGACAGAGAGGGCACAGCCAGTAGATTTGGGTCCTCCTGGCCTCTTGCAGGCACATTGGAACAAGTTATTCCTCAGGTATTTAACATGAGTGACTAACTAGACGTGGAAAGGAAAGAGGTTATACCGAGGTGACTAAAATGTAGAGTCATCAATATATTGGCTGCTAAGAAAAGAAGGCCCTAAGGTAAAAGTTAATGAGAAAAGAAAATTTTACAAAGAATATTGGAGATGATGCAATAGGTTTTGCTTAGTCTCTTATACTAACACAGATATGTGACTTTTGCATTTCAAAAATTATATGAAGATGCATATATGTGATATATTAATTTATGAAATAATTTCATATAATTAATGCTATTCAATATTTTATGCTTTGTGATAGTTAACTCATGAATCTACCATTGTCAATAAGAATTGAGCTATTAACAAATGGAATTTCACTGTCAAATACTATAAGATTACTGATGCTAGTACCAAAATTAAAGCTAGAACAGTAAAACTTAATAAAACTTAATAAAGCTACAAGTTTGAAAGGAGGGGGCTAGTGTTAAGGGCTTCTTCACCATGGAATCTGGGAAGAATACAATGTGTTTTGTTGAATTATTAGTTTTTTTAAACCTTGTTAGAAATCAGAACATTATTTTTTATTCTTGCTTTTTTGGAACTCTTTAGTGAATGGTTTACAAAAAAAATTATCAACATGACTTTGAAAATTCACTAATGTGAATTATCAGATTAACATTATATGCAAAGCTGCCCTGAGATGCAGGCAAGCTGGATTCCGTTTCTATTAAATTAATGAAATAAGCTTAGCTTTGAATGGGTGGACAGTCCATGACATTTGTTCCAAAACAAGAAAAGATACAGGAGAAAATAAAAGAGGAAGGAGACCCAAGTCTCCTGAAATTAGCAGAAATATATAGAAATATAATTTAAAAATTCACAGTCCAAAGCAAACCCTGGCAGGAAAGTCTGTGAGACTCTTATCTCCACTTAACCATCAGAAAAGAGGAAGTATTGCTGTGGCTCAAGTGGTAGAGGGCTCCCGTTGATCTGAGGAGTTCAGGAACATGTTAACACTCAGGCCCAGAGTTCAAGCCCCACAACTGACAAAAAGAATTTTAAAAAATTAAAGCATCAAACAACCTGAAGATGTTCTTCAGAATAAAGAGTGTGGCATTATGCATTTACATGACTAAGTCACTTGCAACCTAGTTTACCAGGGGAGGTGGGTGATTTGTTTGTGTGCCAAAACCTGAAAAACTATTTTGCACTTTACCAAGGAAGGAGGGATTGGAGGAATGGGAAAAGTGTTTGGTGGCCTTTCCTTTGGGTTCAGTGACTGTTTTCTGGAGTCAAATTCAGAGAAATTCCACTGGTAATCCTACTTGCATGAGGAGCTAAGGATCCATGCCTTGGAAGTGGTCTTTGGCCTGTCCTTGGTATGGTTCCAACTTCCACTGGCTAATCCAAGTCCCACTTCAGGACCTCAACATTTTCTTTTCATGAAGGGAAGGAATGGGGTGTTTGTTCCATCAATCCTATTTAGGGAAATCATCAGTGATCCTTCTGGCAATCCTCAAGCTGACAGAACCAATATCTTCTCTTTATAGGAGAAGGTGTGTGTGTGTGTGTGTGTGTGTGTGTGTGTGTGTGTGTGTGTGTGTGTGTGTGTGTGTGTGTGTGTGTGTGAATTGTGGGGCTTGAATTCAGAGTCTGGGCGCTGTCCCTGAGGATTTTTGCCAAAGCTAGTGCTCTACCAATTTGAACCACATTACTACTTTCAGTTCTGGTGGTTACTTGAAGATAAGCGTCTCCTGGACTTTTCCTGCTTGAGCTGGTTTGAACCTCAATCCTCAGACCTCAGCCTCCTGAGGAGCTAAGATTATAGGCCTGAGAAACCTGTGCCCAGCTAAGGGAAGTCCCTAACAGGATGGTCATCTGAATGCCAATTAACCATTCTTATCATTCTTTGTCTGATGCACAGTTAGACTCTAATTCTGGCCATGTACTTACTAATAAGTTGTTTAACCCCTGTGTTTCCATATGAGAAAATTAACAGTTAACTGCTCAGAGCAGTTCAGAATTCAGTGAATTAATACACAGAGGTTCTATAAAAAGCAGATGTTGGCACACAGTAATACTTGAGAAATGGTATTTTTTTATAACAAAATACAAGTTGTGACAGTTATCCTCACATATTAGAACACATAGGACAAGGAACATTTCACATTCCTCTAAGGAAGCAACATCTAAAAGAAGAGCAACTGTGATTGTCAGTAAAAAGAAAACATTATTGGGTATATAGTATTGAATTCATTCATCTAGAGTTTCTATAACTGAGAAGTACACATTATATATTATTGAAAGTAGCAATGTTAAATCACTATTTAGACAAGGCTGAGACCAGCCACTGTCACTGTCATTTGATATAGTTTTCCCAACTTTCAAAAGTTTGACAAGAGAGTACAGAAACAAGGATTTCTCAACATAGTTGGCCAACCTGGCTGCTCTATAGGGCAGCACCAGCAGTTCAACTAGATGCTTAGTAACAGCTACGGCCAGCGGATATGTTGACTAGCCCTCATGGAGATTGCCATCTCTCAGAGAGATCACAATCACTTTGTGTTTTATGAATGTTACAGTATCTCCATAAATATGAAGATTAGAATGATGCTATATTTCATTCTGTTACTCAGCCTTATATCACCCAACTATATGTAAATGTTCATTGGTTCAGAAAGAATATTATGTGTTCCCAGAGGTATCCAGTTAATGTACTTTCCCATCATTCATATAAATTTACATGTCTTTATTTAGGCAAGTCCCTGCTTAAGTTATCATATTAACTATTAATCCTATTTTTCCAACATATTTTGCAGTTTTTGTTAAGAAAAATAGAAAAAGGAATAGGAAACAGGTTGGACTCTCCATCTCGACAGGCTAGGTCTACTTACTGAGAATCAGCAAGGAGGAACAAACCCTTTTGCAAGAATGGAGGTTACAAGGAACTGCGTTTGGAGGTGCGCTTTTGTGGGGTCTGAGCCAGGGGGCAGAGGTTATCAAAGAAGTTATCAAAAGGCTATTCAGGCTGAGAGACGTGGGGACTTTCAATCAGCTCACAATGGAATGTTGAAGGCCAGCCTTGGGTTAGTCTGCCCTGCCTGCACATCGAGTCCACACATACCTGGGCTTTGCCTGGTGTCCATATGTGCCTGAGACAGTAGGGCGGTGGTCACTCCTTCATATTCCATCTTTAGATACATAACAAGATTGGGACAAGAGGGGAGAGGTAAGTCTTTCATATAGGGTCTTTGGATAGATAAAAGGATTGGGCTGGAAGAAGAGACCAGGAAAGAGTTGTTAGACTCTTATTTGGAGATTCTTTGTCTGGTCCTATTGGAGATTTATTATCCAAACTGTCCTGTTTGGAATTTATATTCCATTTGGGATTTTCTAGCAGAGGTATCATCCTAGTCCTGAACTTTCCTTTGCTTTTTATTTTTTGTCGGCTATGGGGCTTTAACACTGGGTCTAGGTGCTGTCCCTCAGCCCTTTAGCTCAAGGCTACTGCTCTACCACTTGAGCCACAGTGCCACTTCCAGTTTTCTGGTGGTTAATTGGAGATAAGAGTCTCATGGACTTTCCTGCCTGAGATGGCTTTGAACTGTGATCCTCAGATTTCAGCCTCCTGAGTAACTGGGATGACAAGAGTGAGCCACCAGTGCCTGGCTTTTGTCCTGCACTTCAGATGAGGTCAGGGATGAACTATTCCTGAGAACCAGGAAGGACCCGAGTGTGGGAGGGGTGAGAGGTGAGAGGCCATGGAAGCAACTTGGGGTTAATAGAACGAAGCAGGTTCCCATCAGCTTTGAATAGCAAATTAATTCTTTTGATAATCACCAATCATTATGGCCTTTTTACTCTTAGGATAAGTCACAGTGGTAATATTGACATTTCTATATCTATATCTGTATCTCTCTCTCTCTATATATATATATATTCACAGTGATATTTCTTTAGTGATAACAAGATACTAGGCATTATGTGTACACTCTCTCCCTTACACATCCACACACTCCTTACAACAACCCTATAGCACAAGTACTATATTGTTACCATTTTACAGATGAAGAAAACAGAACCTATGAAGACAGATTAAATAACTTGTCCAGTCTGGTGAGTGGTGGAGCTAGAATTTGTACTCAGCACTCTGGGTCCGAGTGTATGCTCTTTAGACATGCTGCCTGGGGCAGGTGAAGAATGAGTAAAAGTTCTAATGGTTTGAAGGTGAAGATGAATGGAAGAAGTATAGAGAACAGGAAATCAATACTTGTGAAAGCATGTCAGATGTGAGGATAGTAGTAGAAGCTAGGTATGTCTGAGATTAAAAATAGGAGACATGAAGTGAACCCAGGGAAGGCACAGGTGGAGCCAGGGGTCCTGTGGAGGCCAGAACATGTAGGACTGTGCAGGTCAGGTCAGAAACTAAAAAAGAACAGGAAATCACTGCGGGGGGGGGTGGATATTCAGTGAGCAAGAGGGCTCAGGAGTCTGAATGCCACTTTGGCATACAAGGTGAAAATGCAAGGAGCCACATGACAGCCAGATGACTGTGTTGTTGGAGGTAGGGTACAAATCATACAGGGCAGAGGGAAGGATTGAATTTGGGAGATGGAGTCTCAAAAGGAGTTTCATGGGTGATTCCTAGGCTTATAGTTTATGGAAACAACTAAGGAGGCTCAGAGGCTTATAATGAAAGTAATTTGCTGGAGATGTGGAATACAAGGAATATATGGGATCAGGGGAGGTGTCCAGAAGTATACTGAAGGAAGGACTCAGAGATAAATTCTGGAGATACACTTGACAGATTAAGTCACAGGATACATAAGATCCCACAAACAGGCTCTAGAAGAAGAGAAGCTGAAGGAAATGGCATTTTAAAAGAACTACAAGGTAATGATTAGTCTGCAAAGGAGATATTGAGAGGCAGAAGGAAAACCAGTACAGTGATGTCAGAAGCCAGTGAGAGGACATGTTTAAGAAATCAATAAAGTCCAATGCTTCTGAGAACCAAGAAGACTCAGGTTGAAACATCCATTACATCAGGAGACATGGTGACAGCTTCCAGAAGGACGAGAGGGCAGGAGTGAAGTGAGGAATGAGGATGGGGTATGGAAATGAAGTAAGAGTGCACACAACTCAGAAAGAGGGAAGCATGAGAGAATGGAGGGTCAAGAGAAGGGTCAGCAGATTTCTGAGTGCTAAGCACCAGTGACTCACCTGTAATCCTAGCTATTCAGGAGGCTGAGATCTGAGAACCACAGTTTGAAGCCAGCCTGGGTACACAAATCCTTCAGACTCATCTCCAATTAACCAGCAAAAAAACATAACTGGAGGCATGGCTTTAGCAAATGGTGCCAGTCATGAGCAAAAAAGCCAAGTAAGAACACGAGTCCCTGAGTTCAAGTCCCAGCACCAGCATGAGAATGACCGTGTTAAAAATGTTGATTCCAAGGCTAGAGCTGGGAGAAAGGAGATGAATACAGAGGGGAAAAGCCATAACTATGAAGCTTCTATGAAGTAGAGAGAAAAAGACCAAAAGCTTGAAAAGCTATGAGAAGATAGTCTTTTACCAGGAAGGCAGGAAGCTAGGAGGTGAGTGGTTATAGACAGGTTTGTTTCTTTGACAGTGAGAAAACTGAAGTTCCCATCTGATGGCTCCCACCTTGTTTAAGACACAAAGCTTCACAGGGAGAATGAAAGAGGTGGTGTGGGGCAAGAGAGAAAGTGTAGTGTAAGACTTCTGAGTAGACAAGAAGGACTAAGCTGTAAAGGTGGTAAAAGTGAGACCATGAAACAGATTACTAGGTGGAACTGAGGGTTCATTTCAGAATACTGGGAGTCAAGACATGCAGAGGTTTCATATGATTACAGTGCCTGGCAGTGGGTTCAGGCAGGGAGAACAACTGTGAGGAGCATCCAGCTGGGGTTTGGTTCAGAGAAATCCCACACGAACTTCAAAGGACAAGTGGACTTAAGGTATAAACCTGCTCGATACGGACCAGGCACCTACGCTACAAGAAGAAAAGAGAAAAGAGGGACTTGGAGAGAGTAACAGGGAAAAAAGAAATGAGTTGAACAAGCTACTGATAGAAAGAGGTGGGTAAAGAACAGAATATTTGAATTTAACCCATTAATTTCATTAAAACCCGTTAGAAGGGGACCCAAGTGGGTCGTGCTGCATGTTAGCTCTTCAGAATACTGAGATCCAGAGGATTGCAGTTTGAAGCCAGCCCAGGCAAAAAGTCTCCTTGACTCCATTTCCAAAATAACCAGCAAAAACCAAGTGGTACACCACTAGCTGTCAGCAAGCTGAGCAAGAGCTCAAAGCTCAATTTCGAACCCCAGTACCTAAAAAAAAAAAAATAAATCACCCATTAGCAATAGTGTAGACTTTAAGTCAAAGCCCAGCAAAACAAGAACCAGAAAATGGGTGTTATCAGAAAGGGAAGGCTTGGGGAGCAAGGGGGAGGGTAGGAGAAAGGGTGGAGAATGCAGGCAAGAATCCATATTATAGAACTGAGACACATTAAAGGAAAGGGTGTGTAAAAGGGGGTGTGTGAAGATGTTGATGTGGTGACACAAATCAAGATGCAGAGTACACATGAATTGCTTTGTTAAATTGCAAAACATTCAATACATAATCTAGAATTAAGATAAGTAAAGGAAGGGGAAGCTTGGAGGATTGGGGAAGAATGCTGAAAGGGTAACATTGATCAAGACACACTATATTCATAAACTGCTTTGTACAAATACCTAAAGATAACAAAAATATTTTTAAAAAGGAAGCAGAGAATGACTATGGTCATAAGGCAAGACACAATGCCATCTACTGTTAAGCCAGAAAAAAATGAGAATGTAAGTTTCAGAACCCAAATAAGATGACTAAGTTAAAAAAAATTCCTCAATAGATAGCTTGAACTATATTGCTCCTTATTAATACATTAAGAAGATGTATGAAAAGATTACAATCCAATGAGGAAAATACGCGAAACACCCTACTTGGCTGGAGACTCCTCATTCAGGGCACCCAGGGTCTTCTCCTCCTCCAAGGCTTCTTCCTTTGGGGCCGTTAACTCCACACCACTGAAAAACAGCAAAAGCCTCTGCAGTCGTATGAATGAATTTACACCAATGCTTTTACAAACATAAGCTCGCGAAAACAAATTTTAATGACCCATTTTTTCTTTTTCCAAAAATAGCAGTATCAGGGTTTGAACTTAAGAGCACTGCATTGAAGCAAGATTTTCCTACTAATGCTTCCTGCATAGCTGAGATTATAGATGTATACCCTCATGCCTGGCTTGTTGATATTCAGTCTTTTTCCCCAGATAGCCTCAAACCATGATCCTCCCAAGTCTCTAGAGATTACAAGTGGGAGTCATTGAGCTCAAGTTCAGTGTCTTATTTCTTAAGGGTTTGCTTTTCAAGGAATTCTGTACACATACAGCTGCCACAACAAAATGAATTTCTTATCCATATACATTTCCAGAATGTGAAAAGTTCTTTTATAAATAGAAATTTTCATAAATAAGCTAAAATTAAGAATGGGCTATAGGCCAGGCACCAGTGGCTCATGCCTACAATCCTAGCTACTCAGGAGGCTGAGATCAAGAATCACAGTCCAAAGCAAGCCTAGGTAAGAAAGTATGTGAGAGTCTTTTCTCCAGTTAATCACCAGAAAACCAGAAATGGAGCTGTGGCTCGAAGTGTTAAAGCACTAGCTTTAGTGCATTAGCTTAAGTGGTAGAGCACTGGTCTTACGTGCCCAGGTCCTGAGTTCAAGCATCATGATCAGCATGAGAGACAGAAAGAGAGACAGAGAGATGGAAAGAGAGAGAATGCCATAAATATCCTCTTTTTTCATTTTCCTTTTTGCCAGTCCTGGGGCTTGAACTCAGGGCCTGGTCACTGCTCCTGAACTTCTTTTACTCAAGGCTAGCACTCTATCACTTGAGACACAGCACCACTTCTGGCCTTTTCTGTTTATGTGGTACTAAGGAATCCAACAGAGGGCTTCATGCTTGCTAGGCGAGCACTCTACCACTAAGCCACATTCTCAGCCTCAACTATAAATATTCTTAAACTACAAGTATTAAAAATACTCCCTAAAATAAAACTATGTTGGGTCTGGCACCACAGTCTGTGACTGGGGTAAAAGACCAACAAAATGCTGGTGCAATGTTTACACCTGCCACATGAGCTACACAGACATGGGAGCTCTTACTTGGTGGGCTGTGGTCAGGCTAGCCTGGGTAAAAGCTACTTTATTCAAAAAATAATGAAAAAGGATTGGGGGAATGACTCAAGTGATGGAGCCTCTGCTTGGCTAGTGCAAGGGCCCTGAGTTCAAACCTAGTACTCCCAAAGGGAAGAAAAAGACTATCCGAACAAACTCAGAAAATGGCAATAAAGTAGAAACAAATTTTTCAAAAAGGATCACATATGATTATAAATAAGCTGGTAATAACTAATCCAGCAAAACAAGACTTTGAATTAATTTATATCCTATTTCATTTTAATATACCATCTACCTACTGGAAATGACAGCATAATGAAAATTTTAATTTTAATTCACATGACCTCATTCTTTTCCTTTCTGTATTGACATTAATACTATTTGAAAAATACATTTTATGAAGCCCCAGAAAAAGAAATATTACTTTTAGTAAACTGTTAAAAATCCAATTGTAGAATTGGATGTGTGGCTCAAGTGACACAGGCTTGGTCTAACAAGCCAAGTTCAGTTCCCAATACTGCTGGGAAAATATTACAGTCACATACGGAATCCAGCATATTTTTCATCCTAGTGCAGAAAAAAAAAGTTTCAATGATGGCTTTTGAAGGATTTAAAGTACATATAAATTAAGCTGATTTAATAAAATACATCTCAACTTAAATATTTTGTGTTCTAAGCATGTAGAAACTGCAATCACTTTTAAAAGACCCTTACAATTAAAAGAGGTTCTCTTAAGGAAGGGACCCAAAGGTGCAATGAATGCCTCTGTGCCGGTGAACCTATAAAATAATATTTATCAACATGAATGCCAGGAAATGGCAACAAGTTTTTAATATTTTTTCCAATTGTTGATGAAGATGGTGTTGTTTTTTGCTTTTTGGTCTTTGTTTCTTGTTTTTTGTCTGTTTGTTCCTTTATCTGTCTTTGGGGGGTAAGAGGAGGCAAAGAAATGGAAAAATCAAGGGTAAGCAAATGCAACAGTGGTACTCAGTAGACACTATCAGGAAAATGAACTATACAACTATACAATTTGTAGGTAGAGATGGGAGAGGGAAATGAAGAGAGCAAAGGAAGGGGTGAAATTGCCACTAAAGAAATATATTCATTACCTCCTTATGAAATGGTGACCCCTCTGTACATCTCTTTAATAATTAATAACAGGGACTGGGAAGGTGGCTCAGTGGTAGAGTGCTTGCCTTGCATGCATGAGGCTCTGGGTTCGATTCCTCAGCACCACATAAGTAGAAAAAGTTGTAAGTAGTGTTGTGGCTCAAGTGGTAGAGCACTAGCATTGAGCTGAAGAGCTGAGGGACAGCACCTAGGCCAAGGGTTCAGGCCCCATGATCAACAAAGAAAAATTAATAACTATTTTTTATCTCACAATTTCTTTTTGCCATAAACTTTGATTAACTTCCACTTTGGTTTTGCTTTTTCTTTTGTTGTACAGGTTTCTGAGTCTTGAGCTTGGGCTCTCTCTCTCTCTCTCTCTGTCTCTCTTGCCTCTGTCAGCTTTTTCTCTCAAGGCTGGCACTCTACCACTAGGTATACCTTCACTTCCAGCTTTTTTTTTAACTGTTTAACTAGAGATTAGAATATCTATCTCAGGTTCATCTGCGTGAGTTGATTTCAAACTTTAGTTCTCAGATCACAACCTCCTAAATAGCTAGGACTATAGATGTGAGCAACAAGTCCCTGACATTTAAAAAATTATCATAAGATAGTTGTACAAGGGGAGATTTTGTTGTGACATTTCCACACAATGTGATCCTTCTCCCTCTTCTTAAAACAATTTCAACAGGTTTCAGTTTTATTTTGACAAAAATCTAGTTTAACCATATTCATTCTCTTTCCCCTTAATTAGTCAACCCTCTTACTAGTATTCCACCCTAGCCTCTCTCTCCCCGAACTTGCTATTGATCAACAGCTTTCATGTTATTTTCATATATAGTTATAATGTATCTCAAAATTATTCACTCTCTTTTCCCCTTCCACTTCTCCTCTTAAATAGTCTTGTAGACTTAAATTGTATGTCTGCCCATAAACATAAAAGTAGAATCATGACTACGAATACATATATTTTTTTTAGGCCTAGCTTCTATATAGGAGAAAAAACACATATCTTGTGTGTTTTTTTGTGTGTATTTTTTGTGTTTTTTGTTTTTTTTAGCTTAGCTCATTATGATGCCCTCTAATTATATCTATTTTTCTGAAAGCGACATGATTTCATTTTCCTTCATGGCTGTGTAACATTCCATGGTACATCAATACTACTTCTTCTTTATCCATTCCAGAAGATTCCAATGCCGGGCACTAGTGGCTCACGCCTGTAATTCTAGCTACTGAGGATGAGGAAGCTGAGATCTGAGGATCACGGTTCAAAGCCAGCCCAGGCAGCAAAGTCCGTGCGACTCTGATCTCCAATAAACCACAGGAAACCAGAAGTGGCGCTGTGGCTCAAGCAGTAGAGCGCTCACCTTGAGCTGAAGAACTGAGGGATAGTGCTCAAGCCCAGAGTTCAAGGCCCATGACCGACTAAAAAAATAAAAAAAAAAGAAGATTCTAGGTGCTGATTCCATCATTTGGCTATTGTGCACAGTGCTGTAATAAACATAAATTATTCTGGTGTCTTTCTGGTATATTGATTTTATTGATTTATTCTATTGACATATGCCTCATACTGGTATAGTGGAGTCTTTGGAAGGGTTTATTTTTAGACTGATATCCATAATGATTGCACTAGTTTACATTCCCACCAAAAGACTATGAAGATTCCTTTTCTAATTCATCTTGCCAGCATTTTCTTGGTGGCTGTCATTCTAACTGAAGTAGATGGAATCTTATTGCAGTTTTAATTTGCATGTTCTTTATTATAGCTAAGGCTGTTGAACATTTCCTGATGACTTTATTAGCCATTTCTTTCTTCTTCTGAAAACTATGTAATTACATTATTTGTGGGTTTTATGATGTCTAATTTCGGTCTTCTGTATAGTATGGATATCAATCCTTTATTTGTTGAATAGCTGGCAAATATTTTTTGGGTTGTCTCTTGATTCTGGTCGCTTCTTTTGCTGTGAAAAAAAAACTCTTAATTTGATACTATCCCATTTGCCCATGTTTGTTCCCATTCTCTGGAGTCGTATTCAAAAAATAATTGCTTGTATCTTTAAGTTTCAGAAGTTTTCTTATATTTTTCTGTAGTAGATTTAAAACTTCAGTTCTCATTTTGAGCTCTCTGTTCCTCTTGGAGTTTTTTGATTTTGTTCTTAGAAGGTGACAAAAGGCCCATTTTCAGTATCCTAAGAGGATGACCCATTTTCTTAACACCATTTGTTGGAGAGTTTTTTCTCCAGTGTGTGTCTTTTGGCTCCTTTGTCAAATATAATTTGGCTACAGATCTGTGCTCTTAAAAACTTTTACTTTATGAACAAGATGTTTTTCTTTTCCTTTTTGTTTGTGGGTCCTGGGCCTGAACTCAGGGCCTAGCTACTTCCCCTGAGGTATTTTGCCCAAGGCTAGGATTCTACCACTTTAGATACAGCTCCACTTCCAGCGTTTTGGTGGTTAGAGATAAGGATCTCACAAACTTTCTTAACAGGGCTGGCTTTCAACCATGATCCTCAGCTCTCAGCCTCTTGAGTAGCTAGGGTTACAGGCATGTGTCATTGGTGCCTGGCTTTAAACAAGATCCTAAATAAAATGTATTCAATGTATAGAAGGACACACACCTAGTTGAGGCCCCTTTATAAATGCTCACATCTACCCGTCATCCAAACCCCAGTGGGTCACTTCATTTTTAAGCACCCAGTAGTCCCAAATCTAGCAGAATGGCAATGCTAAGTTATTTCAATATTTTCTTTGTTCTCTTGCCATGAAACAAACCAAGATTAAAACACAAAATGAGTCGTCAATGGCTTGTGACTACAACCCTAACTACTAAGGAGGCTGAGATTGAGTGCTGTGGTTCAAAGCCAGCCTAAAAAGGAAAGTCCATGAGCCTCATCTCAAACTACCAAAAAAGCTGTAAGTGGAGCTTTGGCTTGCTTCAAACAGAATAGCACGAACCTTAAGTACAAAAGCTCAGGGCACAGAGCCCATGCCCAGAGCCCAAGCTCCAGGACCGGCACACACACACAATAAAACCCTATAGGCTTACAGTTTGTACTGTTTGGCAATTAATGACTAAAAAGATGTGGGGAAAAAGAAAAAGGGAAATATAAACACCTGAGACTATAAAAATCATCATTTGTTAAACTTGGGCAGTGAACTGATTTTACAGAGGGGAAAAATCACAGATCTACCCTTTGTGTTGACCCAAATTACTTTATGAATAAATTCAAAATTCATGTTGTAGTCCCAGCTTATTGAACCATGTGATCAAATCTACAAAGCTTATTTCAAGATGAGCAACAACTTGTTTTGACAAATAATGTTCTGCTGAAAGCAAACTGACAATGCTAAGTTCATTACAAGAAACAGCCCTAGAGACTGTCTATACTTTGACTTGTTATCCTAGAGAAAAGCATGCCTATTTGTGTGTGTGACTATGCTCCAAAAATGCTGTTGAACATTTCAAGGCTTTTAGGACCCACCTCAAATGTAGTCAGCCTTCACACTGAGCACAAATCTCTAACAGTGGATGGAGTTTCATCAACTGTTACCTGATAACATACAATTACCTGCTCTCAACAGTATAAACTCTAAGGCAGTATTATTGAAAACTCATGTGTGATTGTCTATTATGCTTTTATCAAAATATTATTTTTTAAATGATATTGATGACACTCCATACCAAGGAAACTCAAAACTGTCAGAACTACTCAGTCACGTGAGTCTGTCCTTCATTCTAGTCACTGCTGCCAGTGTGTTCGGCATGAGCAAGGGATGCACTGCACATCACTTCTCCTTCACTTCCTCACAGATCCAAAGTTCACATGACAGCACTTACTGCACATCAGCTGATTAAAAAAAAAACAGGAGGGGCTGGGAACTTAGCTCAATGAAAGTAAACTTGCCTGGCAAGTGCAAAAATTTAAATTCAGACCTCAGCTCTGAAAACTACAGAAACAATTAAACAACAACCACATCTACAACCACAATAACAAAAAGTGAGTCTTACCTGATGTTGATGGCTTATACCTGTAATCTTAGCTACTTAGGAGGCTGAGATCTGAGGATTGTGGTTCAAAGCCAGGCTGGGCAGGAAAATCAGTAAGACTCTTATCTCCAAAAAGCCAGAAGTGAGACATACATGGCTCAAGTAGAGTGCTAGTCTTAGGCACAAAAACTCAGGGTCAGTACCCAGGCCCTAAGTTCAAGCCCCAGATCCTGCACACACTAAAGTATCTTACTCTAAGACTTATTTATAAACTATCACACCTAAATTCCTGTCACAAACAAACCCAAAATGAATGCCACAAGACATGTCTTTCTAACACCACTCTTGGAATCCTCACAAGTGGCACAGCCACCTCTACATACACACATATAGATATTATGTGTATATATACACACACACACACACACACACACACACACACACACACACACACATACATACATACATGCATATAATTGAAGTAAAACAAAAGATCATTGAAACTATGGAATTTCAGATTGAGCAACCACTCAAAAAGTTTCTGTTCAGGTCCCATAGAAGAGAACGGTAGTAAACCTGATTTTACTTTTGGCATTATTGTTTTATACATTTGTCTTTTAGAACAAATACTCAAGGAAAAATGTTCTGTCTGGCATAGTGGAACATAGTGGAACACTAGCATTTGGGACGTGGCTGTAGCAGGCTCACAAGTTAGAGGCCAGCCTAGGACACAAGAGAACTCCAGGTCACCCTGGAACTTTCTCCAGAATAATACTAACAACAAATAAAAACAAGATTGCATAAAAAGCTTAGATTCTATAAAAGAAGAAAAATGGAAGTAGAGATTCATCAAGTTTTCTAATTTATTGAAAGGTGGTCTTACACAGTTTCTTGCTCTACACCATGCCTTGCCCTACAGTATATCCTTTCACTTGCTCAGCAGACACCATGAAGGCCAACACTACTGTAAAACCAAACACATACCTACTCTAGCAGAATCTAGATCTAAGCAAAGATCTAAAGTATCATGAAGTCGTAGAGAAATGTCTAACAGGAGCAAAATACAGAGAAACTTCTCTTGCAGCTGCAACCCACATCTACAAATGACTATAAAGTAAGATGCAATACCAAGAAGCTAAAAAACTCTGAAAAGTCTCAGAAAAGTATATAATATGTGGGTATTTAGAAAGCTTCTTCAGACATACATAAATATGCTATGCCATATACTTGTTAGGGCATCAGCAAGTATGTAGACATCTGTCACAAATCATTTAGCTAATATAAAATTAAAAAGATCTTTAAAAGCAGTTTCAAATCTAAATGCAACAGAACAAACTTGTTTTAAAAAGTTATTACCTAGAAGCTGGGCACGCGTGGCTCAGGCCTGTAATCCTAGCTTCTCAGGAGGCTGAGATCTGAGGATTGTCGTTCAAAGAGAGCCCTGGCAGGAATGTCCATGAGACTCTTATCTCCAGTAAACCACTAAAAACTGGAAGTGGCGCTGTGGCTCAAGTGGTAGAGAGCTAGCCTTCAACTGAAGAGCTGAGGGATAGCACCCAGGCCCGAAGTTCAAGTCCCATGACCACCACCAGCACCACCACCACCACCAACAACAACAAAAAGTTTTCACCTAGGTACTTCTACCAAAAAAAAATATCTCAGTAAATCAAAGCTCCAAATCAGCCTCTGCTTAGGGATATATAATCATAAAGCATAATTCAACTATCACAATTCTCAATATAAGCAAATAAAAGTACATAGATTTCCACTTCCTCATAGGCTTTCAGAGGACACAAATTCACGCCTTACCTAGAGCCTTTACCTAATCCCCAGGTAACAGATCCATATCCACACATGCTGTCTTCAATTCTAATAGCTCTAGAGAAATGAAGAGTATTCCTTTAACCTACAATTGATGCTCTAGTCAATTTCTACATCAGAAAAAGTGGACCATAAAAGTTGTCCCAGGATCATCCTTTCACAGAGTAATACCGTACTTATATGAAGTTGGTTAAATACTAATACATAATTAACAGATTCATATATTACTGAAACTTATGTGGAAAATAGCATTTATAAAGTGACTTACATTTTATCATTCCCACTGTATATTTCAAAATCTCATTTCCCTCTCTGGTCAAATGCATCAAAAACTCTGTTCCCAGGACCACCTCTGCCTCTGCTTCACATGACCCCTCTTGGGCCTCCATGTCCTCTCAGTGGCCTGTCTCGATCAAACCTGTCCACTGGTCTAGGAAAAGGTGACAATGCAATAAGATAAGAGAACCCAAGCCTCTTCCTGTGTTTGGCCACATCCAGTCTCCTGGATGGTGTGGTACACCCTCAGGCTCTGGTGTGTAATCACCTGCCCACTTTCCCTTCTGCCCATAGACCTGCTTTCTGAGAACCTACTTTTTTCTACTAGAGTATAAATTCCTAAGATGTAGTTCTAAAGGACTACATCTTTTTAATCATTTTAACCCTTGTTTATTGACTTTTTTTTATTTGTAAAAGCTTTTCAAAACATTTGCCATAAAATCAAATTATTTATTTAAAAGAGATCCTGCCCAGGCACCAGTGGCTCACACCTGTAATCCTAGCTACTCAGGAGGCTGAGATCTGAGGAGCACAGTTCAAAGCCAGCCCAGAGAGGAAAGTCTATGAGACACTATCTCCAATGAACGACCAGAAAACTGGAAGTAGGCTGTGGCTCAAAATGGTAGAGCACTAGCCTTGAACAAAGAAGCTCACAGAGAGGGTCCAAACCCTGAGTTCAAGCCCCATGACTGACCAAAACAAAAAGGGATCATGAAATCAAGAAATTCAGAGCATTAATAGCTTCAATACTTGCACCAGTAACATTATACTACCATTTTCTCATGGCTAAGAAAAGCCATGCTTTCCACAATAGAATAAAAAAAAAAAAGATCCCATTTACAAGTTTTCTTTTCTTGAAAAGAAATGCCAAAGTACTGATGATTAATTTTGTTTTTCATATAAAACACTATTCTAAATAAATTCTCTACATTGGCTTTTCTACCCTCTAACAAATCCAAGCCAATTTTAAAACAGAAATATGTTTTTCTGATTTTAAATTCTATTCTTTTCCAGTTTTCTTTATTAGCATTTAATATAATTTTGAGAAAAAAGAAATTATTTTTAACATATCAAAATCCCTTATGGAAATTGGACTGGATATAGAAATACAGAAAAAATCATATCACATTATGAATTGCTAGAATATAGTCCAAAGGATAATAATTTTTTTAATAGTTTTAATTGAGATTAAGTGATTAAATAAAATTCACAAATTTCACACTATTGTGGAATAATAATATTTAGTTAAAATCATATACACATTTTAACCTTCACAATGCAAAATTGTCATTATCATGGTCTAAAAAGTTTGTGAATTCTATAAGCTTTGACAATACAACCATTTCTTCCAAATCGGGTGATATGTACCTTTCTTTCCTTTTGTTTAGTGTAAGCTAGTCCCTCTTTCCCTCTCATTCCCTCCTTCCCATTGCTGCCCTTGAGTTGCTTAGTTCATTTTCATCAATGTCAGGTGTAGCTGATGGGCCCGCTATCGTGTATATTCCCATTACCCTCTGATTCTGTGTCCTCCTCGTAGCTTCCCTCAGATGTGCACATATATATGGCATATATATATAATATATATATGATCAAGAACATGGAGTCATTTAGAAATGATATGACAAATTAAGTAGAGGTCCGTTGTTTCTTGAGTCCTGTTTATTTTGTTATATCCTTGCATTTTGGATTTAACATCCATATATCAGGGAGCCATTTGCAATTTGTCTCTTTGATCTTGGCTTACCCTGTTCGAAATTATTTGTTCTAATTCTATCCATTTCCCTGTGAATGCCATTATTTTGTCCTTTCTAATGGCTGCATATTTCATTGTATATAGGTACTACAATTTTTTGATCCATTCACCTGTAGTGGGGCATCTGAGTTGTTTCCATATCTTGGCTATTGTGAACAGTGCTGCAATAAACATGGAGGAGCAAGTGTCCTTGTATCCTGGTTCTTGTTGCTCAGGGTAGATGCCTAGGAGTGGTATGGCTGGGTCATATGGGAGGTCTATATTTAGCTTTCTTAGGACCCTCCAGACTGCTTTCCAAAATGGTTGTATTAGTGTACATTCCCACCAGTAATGCAGTAGGGTTCTTCTTTCTCCATATCCCCACCAGCATTTGTCGTTGACTGAATTTAGGATGTAGGCCATTCTAATTAGGGTAAGGTGGTGAACATTTCCTCATTTGTTTCTTTGCCATTTTTATCTCTTCTGAGAAGTCTCTCTTTAGCTGCTTTCCCATTTAATCATTGGTTAGATTTGGGAGGGGATAGTTTCTTAAGTTCCCTGTATATAATGAATACTTTCTCTGATATATTGCTGGTAAATAATTTTTTCCCAATTAGTTGGCTGTCTTTCTAGTTTGGTTGCTATTTCTTTATCTATGCAGAAACTTTTTATTTTAAGGTAGTCCCATTTGTCAAGTATCTCTCCAATTTGTTGTGATCCTGAGAATCTGTTCAGGAAGTTCCTACCTGTGCCTGCAAGTACAATTGCCTCTCTTACTCTGTCCTACAGGCCATTTTGAGTTGATGCTAGTGCATGGAGACAGGTTAGGGTCTACTTTTAGTTTTCTGCATGTGTCCACCCAGTTTTTCTAGCACCAATAGTTTTCCACAGTATACCTTTGGCTCCTTTGTCAGATATCAGCTGACTGTAGGTATGTGATTTTAATTTTCTAATCTGTTCCATTGGTCTTCGTGTCTGTTTCTTTGCCAGTACTAAGCTGTCTTTGTTATTATGGCTCTGTAGTAGAGCATGAAATCTGGTATCGTGATCTGTCCTGTGTTGTTTCTTTTACCTGTAATTGCTTTGGCTATTCTAGGTCTTTTGTAAAACAGAAATCTTAAAAAAAAAAATTCTACCCAAAACTTGAACAGCAAATACATATATGGAAAGTTACATCAGGAAAAATCATTCCTACATTTATAGAAATCTAGATCAGATAACAACAAAACACCAAAGTCTTCTCAAATACATTAATACATTAAGCCTAAAAACACCCTGTGTTCTGGTACACTGTAATGCTTGAAAACAGTATCTATTCCATATACCTTTTCCCCTTTCCTTTTTTAAAAAATTTTTGTTGTTCTTTTGGGTTTACTTTTTTTTGAAACGTGGTCTTCCTAATCTAACCCAGGATATGAACTTGAAATTATCTTGCTTCAGCCTCATAATTACTAGGACAACAGGTGTAAACCACCATACCAGGTCTTCTGTATTTTAAAACCTGATAAAAATTAGATAATCTTGAACTCACGAAGTTTAATATTTGACAAACTCAAACACAAAAGGCAGAAAAATAACAAATGGATCAAGGATCCTGAGCTGGGTGCCAGTGGCTTACACCTGTAATCCTAGCTACTCAGGAGGCTGAGATCTGAGACTTGCAGTTCAAAATCAGCCTGCTCAGGAAAGTCCATGAGACACTTATTTCCAATTAACCACCAGAAAACTAGAGGTGGTGCTGTTGCTCAATGTAGTACAGCACTAGCCTTGGGCAGAAAAGCTCAGGAACAGCTGTGCCCAGAACAATTTCAAGGCCCAAGACAAGAAAAAAAAAGTGATATTTCCCTACATATTTGTCACATGACTCATTGACAGGACACCACTTCTGGTGCTCCTACCAAATGTAAATGGCAGTGTTCCTCCAGGAAAAAAAAATCAGACAAACACAAACCATGGTGTGTGCTACAAAAAGAACTGGTCTACACTCTATTCCTGATTAAAGAAGGTAGAGCACTTCATGAAATTTGAATGCAAATTGGATAATTTAGGTAACAGTGCTATATTAATATTAACAATTGTGTCATGGTTTTTGACGAATAAATAAAGTATTTAGAGATGAAGAAACATACACATCGTACTTTCAAATGACAAAGAGAAAAGTATGTATGTAGAAAAGGAGAGAATGATAAAGCAAATATATGAACAAGTTGATATTTAGGGAATCCAGATGAAGAGTATAAAAGAATATTTTATATAATTCTTGCAATATTTTTTATTGTAAAGATACTATACAGAGTGAGGTAATGAGTACACTTCCTCTTGAACATTGTTACCCTCTCCATTGTTTTTCCCCTACCATCCCCTCCCTCCTTCCCTTCCCCGAGGTTCTTTTTTTTTTTTTTTTTTTTGATTGTGATTAAGTGATTACATAATTTCAAAGTCACAAGTTCATTCTAACTTTCCTGGAGCAAATTGTCTATCACAGTCTGTAATATATAACAGTGTTCACATGTTATATACCATATTTGTGATCAGCAGCGTGGGGATATTTAGTAGTGGTTCAACCAGATGAGTGGGAGTTCTTTGTTTCTTAAATCCTGTTAGTTTTGTCGTATCACATAACATTTTGGATTTAGCATCCACTTATCAGGGAGACCATGTACCGTTTGTCTCTTCGTTCTTGGCTTACCTCGCTCAACATGATTCCTTCTAGCTCCATCCATTTCCCTGCAAATGCCATTATTTTGTCATTTCTAATGGCTGCATAATATTCCATTGTGTATAGATACCACAATTTTTGGATCCTTTCATCTGTGGTGGGGCATCTAGGTTGTTTCCATATCCTAGCTATTGCGAACAGTGCTGCAATAAACATGGAGGTGCACGTGTCCTTGTATAATGGTTCCTGTTGTTCAGGGTAGATGCCTAGAAGTGGTATGACTGGGTCGTAAGGGAGGTCAATCTTTAGCTTTCTAAGGACCCTCCAGACTGCTTTCCAAAGTGGTTGTATAAGTGTACATTCCCACCAGCAGTGTAATAGGGTTTCTCTTTCTCCACATCCCCTCCAGCATTTGTCGTTGGCTGATTGGTGGATGTGGGACATTCTGACTGGGGTAAGGTGGTATCTCAGGGTTGTCTTTATTTGCATTTCCTTCACCAGCAGGGATGATGAACATTTCCTCATGTGTTTCTTTGCCATTTTTATTTCTTCATTTGAGAAGTCCCTCTTTAGTTCCCTTGCCCATTTAGTAATTGGTTTGTTAGGTTTGGGAGGGATTAGTTTCTTGAGCTCCCTGTTTATACAGGATGTTAACCCCTTGTCTGATATATTGCTGGTAAATATTTTTTCCCAATTCATTGGTTGTCTTTCTAGCTTAGTTGCGATAGATTTAGCTGTGCAGAAGCTTTTTATTTTAAGGTAGTCCCATTTGTCGAGTCTCTCTCCAACTTGTTGTGACCCTGAGACTTTGTTCAGGAAGTTCCTTCCTGTGCCTATTAGTTCAAGTGTCTCTCCTACTCTGTCCTGAAGTAGTTTCAGAGATTCAGGTTTAATGTTAAGGTCTTTAATCCATTTTGAGTTGATGTTGGTGCATGGTGATAGGCTGGGGTCCACTTTTAGCCAAATTTATTTTCTTGTTTTGTTTTGTTTTTGTGGTCATTGTACTTGAACTCATGGCCTGAGTGTTGTCCCTGTGCATTTTCGCTCAAGGTTGGTGCTCTACCACTTAGCTACAGTGCCACTTCCAGGTTTGTGGTAGTTTGTTGGAGATAAAGAGTCTCAAGGACTCTGTCCTCCACACACTGATTTTTAACTGCAATCCTCAGATTTCACATTCCTGAATTGGTAGGATTAGAAGCCTGGTCCACCAATGCCGGGCTAGCACCTCAGTATTTTCACCACTGCTCATTGGAAGATTTCAATTCTTTTTCCTCCAGAACACTTGCCAAGCACAGTTCTCTCTGGATGGCAAACAAGCAAATACTGAGGCACCCTACACCTGTAAATCCTAGCTACTGAAAAGTCTGAGATATGAGGGTAGTGGTTCAAGGCCAGCCCAGTCAGGAAAATCTGGGAGACTTTTACTCCCAATTAACCACAAAAAAATGCCATATGTTAAGTTGTGGCTCAAGAAGTAGAGCTCTACCTTGACCAAATACCTCAGGGATAGACCTCAGGCCCTGAGTTCAAGGCCCAAGACCAGTGCACATGCACACACACACAACTTAATAACAACGTTCTCAAACCTAGCAAGGTGCCATCCTAATCCCTTAATGTCATGCTTTGTTATGATAACTGGAAAAGTCTAACCTCTGGCATGGGCTGCAGTCCATGCTGGTAAACAGCATCTGAAAATAGTAATTGGCTCACAGCCAGTCAGACCAACCCAGACGGGAAGCAGGAGTGACGTGGTGCAGGCATATGGCCCCTACTCCTCTATTCACCTAAACTGGAATCGGAGTGATGTGACACAGGCAAGCAGTCCCCACTCACCCAGACCGGATGCCAGAGTGAGGAGCCAAGGGCACCAAGCCCAGACTTATCCAACCAGGAAGCAGTAGTGAGGTGATGCAGGGACATGGCTCCTACCCACCCACACCAGAGGCAGTGGTGAGGTGACACAGGCACCACGGCTTCTACTCCCCAACTCACACAGACCAGAAGCAGGAGTGAGATGACACATGCACGCGCCCCCCACTCATCTAGAGTGGAAGCAGGAGAGAGTGAAATGGGCATGCAGCCCACAGTCACCCAGACCAGAAGTGGGAGTGAGGTGGTGCAGGCACACGGCTCCTACCCACCCAGACCAGAAGCAGGAGTGAGGTGACAGGGGCACAGGGACCCACTTACCTTCCCCCAAACTGGAAACAAGAGTGAGGTGACACAGCATGTGGCCCCTACTTATCTAGCCAGGAAGCAGAAGTGAGTTGATGGTCTCATGCTACACCAGAGGCATGATCCTAGCATTCCGGGCAGCCCCCTTCTCTCCTGGCCTTTGTGAAGGGCTGCTAGGTTCCATGATGCACTCCGGATGTCAAGGGGCTGGAGCCAAGGTTGCTGCTGCCCTCCCTCAACTGTTACTGCACCTGTTGCAGCTATGGTAGCAAATTTAATAAGTTCTAATTCACAGACCACATACTATGAACTATTAGTGTCTTCAGGTGCCATGTTCCACTTGCTAGTCACTTAATTTTATAGTTGCCAATGTCTTAAGTGTTCACTGACTTGTAAATATGCTGGAATGGAAATCCTAATATCACTGATGTCTTTTAATTTCTAGGAATGATGATTTTGAAATGACCCTTTCTGAAGAGAAGAGGAGGGAACATAGACCCAACTGTTGAAGTGTGTCTTTGGGTGACACTATTGGCCCAAGAATGAGGCAACACATCTGGTATCCAGTTGTTTTGGTGTTAGTCTTTGCGTCATGTTTTCTGTTTGGCCTTGGAGAGTCTTAGGCTTCTCTTTGTAGACACAGAAGATGGGAAAGCAATTGCCAAGGCTTATATATTCAGGAGCCATTTACTTTCTGCCCTTCTGAAATGGCATCTCACTACATAGCCAAAATGGCCTTGAACTTATACTGCTTCTGCTTCAGCCTCCCAAGTGATGGAACTACAGGCTTACCATACCATGCCCAGCTATCTCTCATGGACCATTTGAAATAGAAAAATCATGACATGTGTGCTATATCTACTAAGAGACTTGTGCAAAGATCAAATAATATACAACCCAGTTGTTAAGAATATAGACTCATATTAAACTGAATTTCAAATTCAATTTTGGTTTCTTACCTGCTTTTGGTTAAAGAGGTAGACACTATATCACTGAGCTTTATTCACTTGTACAGAAATGTGAATGGTGCCAGGGACAGGTGGCTCATGCCTATAATCTTACTTAGGAGGCTTAGATGTAAGGCTTGTGTTTTGGCAGAAAAGTCCCCATTAGGACAAGAGCCAAACTGATGAGCCAGATACTCTTCTGAAAAATGGTTTAATATGGTAGATTGTTTCCCACATGTCAGTTTGTCATTCTGCTTCTAGTCAGAAAATTTATAAGGTTCAGAGAAGGATTCAAGCTCTCTGTTAAACCATACTGTAGCCATTTTGATTTTTATTAAAGGAATAATGAATTTAAACATTGGTAGCTCATGCCTATAATCCTTGCTGCTTAGGAGGCTGAGATCTGAGGAACATGATTTCAGGCCAGCACAAGCAGGAAAGTCCATGAGACTTGTCTCCAATTAAGCAGTGATAAACCCAGAAGAAGAGGTATGGCTTAATAGAGTATTATTCCTAAAGAAAAATCTCTATTTAAGCTGCCCTAAAACTTCAGGTCATATGTTGGGACATTGCCACCTACAATGCTGCTGGACCCTGCCTTCCTTTGGTGTGTTTGCCTAGAGCCTGGCTTTCACTCCTGTGGATATAGGCTGTTTAGCCCTCAACCTTGGGGGTGGCATGATCTGTGTATGGAATATACTGCCCAGACAAACAACTATGATGTAAGCAATGACTGACAAGGTGTTAAGTCCAAAGTTACAATGGTAAGGATGTATTCTGTTTAGCTTTTTTCTTTAGTTAATTGCTTTTTTGTTGTTGTAAAGATACTATACAGAGGGTTACAGTTACATGAGTGAGGTAATGAGTACACTTCCTCTTGAACATTGTTACCCCCTCCATAGTTTTCCCCCTACCATCCCCTCCCTCCCTCCTTTCCCCGAGGTTCTTTTTTTTTTGATTGTGATTAAGTGATTACATAATTTCCAGAATTTCACAGTATTGTGGAATAATGATGCTCATTTAAAGTCACAAGTCATTCTAACTTTCCTGGAGCAAATTGTCTATCACAGTCTGTAACATATAACGGTGTAGTTAATTGCTTTTTAAAGTTTATACGCTTATTTAATGTACTCTAGGAAATCAAAAGTTAATATTTGGGATTTTTGGTGCAATTTGCAATTAGGCAAGTAAGAGCACCCATTGTCCCCAAATTCAACATTTAAAATTATTAAAACTTTGTTCAGATGTTTTAGTCATCAGAAATTTGAGCCAGGGATGTAATGCTTGCTGCTGGGTCTTCACTGATACAGAGAGGATTATGATTTGATGTTAGCCCAGGAAAAACATTAAAAATATTGGATCTCAATCATCATCTGAACCCAATGCATTGTGCTTCTTAGGATTGTCGTCCATACCGGCCTGATCACAGACATAAAACCCTACCACAAAAATAGCTAAGCCAAGCCGGGCGCAGGTGGCACATGCCTGTAATCTTAGCTACACAGGCTCAAACAGTAGAGCCCTTGCCTTGAGCTGAAGAGCTCTGGGACAACACCCAGGCACAGAGTTCAAGTCACATAACCAACAAAAGAAAAATGAGGGCTGGGAAGGTAGCTCAGTGGTAGAGCGCTTGTCTTGCATGCCTGAGGGCCTGGGTTCGATTCCTCAGCACCACATAAGTAAAAAGAAAAAAGCCGGAAGTGGCGATGTGGTTCAAGTGGTAGAATGCTAGCCTTGAGCTGAAGAGCTGAAGGACAGTGCCCAGGCCGAAAGTTCAGGCCCCATGACTGGACCGCCCTCCAAAAAGAAAGAAAGAAAGAAAAATGACTAAAGCCAAAAAAAGCACATGTATGGATCATCTAGTAGAGTACCTACCTAAAATGCATGAAGCCCTGAGTTTAAGTTCTAGGATAGAAAGGGGGAAAGGATGTGAAGGAATAGAAGGAAGAAAAGAAGGAAGGGAGGAGTTATTCTGTATATTGTACTTGCTTAGCTATTTCATTAAGGTGGCTTCTCATTCCTTTTTCTTTTCTTTTTTTTTTTGTTCGGTTGTGGGGCTTGAACCCAGTTTCTGGATCCTGTCCTTGATCTTTTTGCTCAAGGCTAGTGTTCTACCGCTTTGAGTTACATTGTAACTTATGGTTTTCAGTGGTTAATTGGAAATAAGAATCTCATAGATTTTCCTTCATAGGCTCGTGTTGAACCTTGATCCTCAGATTTCAGCCTTCTGACTCGCTAGAATTACAGGTATGAGCCATTGGCTCTGGTTACTCATTTGTTTTCTTTCTATTTGTAAGTCATGGGACTTGAACTCTGGGTGCTGTCCCTGAGCTCTTCAGCTCAAGTGAAGTGCTCTACCACTTGAGCCAGAGCCCACTTCTGGTTTTCTGGTGGTTAATTGAAGATAAGAATCTCCTGAGCTTTCCTACCTGGGCTGGCTTTGAACTGCAATCCTCAGATCTCAGCCTCTTGAGTAGTTAGGATTACATGTGTAAGCCACCTGCACCCAACTTCCTCATTTATTTTCTCATGGTGAGTTGTAGCTGATTTCTCTACTCCTTGTAGTTCCTAGAAACTACAAAGTAAGCCTAGAGGTACCTCATCCTTTACAGTATCCTTAGGACCAAGTGACTGCTGAGTGCAGGAAAGGAGACGAGGGCAGTATAAAATACAATGCTATTTATCTATCTATCCATCCATCTACCTATCTATCTATCCAGAAAAGAGCACTAACACAGTCCCCCACTACGACAAATTATGCAGTCGAATTTCCCACATTTGGGGAAATCACGGTGTCAGCACATCTGGAGTGCAATAGATAAGCCTTGCCCTGGGAAAACCACCTTCGTGATCATGGTATTTCCCCTGCCAGGTAAGTGACAATGATGACTTGGTATTTAAAAAACTAACAAATACATGAGAGTAGTTCACATTTGTAATCCTAGCTACTCAGAATGCTGAAATCTGAGGATTAAGCTTTAAATACTAGATAAATTTTGCTGAAGTTTGCTTAAAGCTCCTTTGGTGTTTTTAATTGTAGGTTCATTTATTTTCTTGTTTTACTGTTTCTTACTGTGACTACCAAAAAGGTGAGTGACTTCCGTTGCTTGTATTCCTGGATTACTTTGGAGGTGCTCTAAGACTTCATTAGAGGCCAGACTTGTTCTACTCAGTTGGGTAGCCAGCCACAAAGCTGTAAGTGACAATTATTACAGTAAGCAAAATTGCATAAAATTAAAAATTCAGACACACAGTTACACTAGCCATATTTCAAATAAAAATAGAATTCAAATTTCAGTGAATGTTAGTAAAGTTTTAATGCATTCATTCTATCTGTGTCCTCTGTCACACTGCCACAGAAGAATGTAATACTTACAGCATATCATGTGGCTCCCAAGGCCTGGACGTACTTTGTTCCTTTACAGAAAATGTTTGCCTGACCATGTACCCTAATGAATATCATTTATTATGCAGAGCTACCCTCTTTTCTATATGCAGTTATTTCTCCCTCTCCTTTTCTCCCTCCCTCTCTCTTCCCTCACCCAATCTCTCCCTTTCCTTGTTTTAGGGATCAAAACTCATGCATGGTAAGCTGCTAAGCTGAATCCCAGCCCTGTGTATGATTTTGTGTTTGGTGAGGGGGTACTTTTTCAGGGCTTGAACTTCGGCCCTGGACACTATCTCAACTCCTCTTTCTTTCTTTCATTTTGTCAGTCATGGGGCCTGAACACTGAAATCTGGGCCTGGTCACTGTCCTTCAGCTCTTTAGATGAAGAATAGTGCTTTACCATTTGACCCACAGAACCACTTCTGGCTTTTTCCTACTTATGTGGTGATGAGTAATCAAACTCAGGGCCTCACGCATGCAAGACAATCACTCTACCGCTAAGCAAACTTCCCAGCCCTCATTCTATTTTAAAAATAAAGAAAATTCAAAACATGCCTTTTATGAATCCTCATCCAATTTATTAAAACATATTGTATGTTCTTTAAGCTGTTTTTAAAATGTTTTAGTGTAAAAATATTGTACAGAAGTTTTACAGTTACTTGAGTAAAGTAGTGAGTACAATTCCTAGCGAGCATTGTCACCATCTCCTTTCTTTTCCCCAAACATCCCTTCCCTCCCCACCTTCCCAACACCTCCCACCCCCCACCAATGTTGTAAAGTTTGTTTACAACACAGTATTTTGTACATCTCATTGTTACAATGGGTTAAACTGTATCCTTATTTAAGTATCTTGTTATGTACATACAAGACGCAGGTCACCAGAAACAAATACAGTGAAAACAGGAGTAATACCCTGGAGGAAGAACATACCAGAGAAACAAAAAAAAATCACATAGTACATTATAAATATGTTAAAAAACAATAGCAAGGAAGAAAAAAGCACTGGAACTCCGGTATTGGGGTTTATTTCACTTAACATCATCCTATATGGTCATATGTACATAGCTTTTGATCTTTCCTTCTTGTCTAGACATATACTAGTTATTGCAAAAAAGGGAAACTATAGGACCTACGTTTTTTGGGGTCTGGCCTACTTCACTTAATATAATATTTTCCAAGTCTTTCTATTTCCTAACAAGTGGGGTGAGGTAATTCTGATGGAGGCATAGAATTCTATTTTATATATATATATATATATATACACACACACACACACACATATGTATATATATATGTGTGTGTGTATATGTATGTATGTATACATATATATACATATATAAATATATCACATTTTCTTGATCCATTCATCTACTGAGGGACATCTGGGTTGGTTCCATATCTTAGCTATGGTAAATAATGCTGCAATAAACAGTTGTGCTGGTAGCTTTAATATAGCCTTGTTTGTGATCATTTGGGTAAATGCCCAAAAGTGGGATTGTTGGGTCATAGGGAAGCTCTATGTCGAGTCTTTTGAAGACTATCCATACTGCTTTCCAAAGTGGATGAACAAGTTTACACTCCCACCAACAGTGCAGTAAGGTTCCTTTTTGACCACATCCCCTCCAGCATCTGTTATTATTAGAGTTCTTGATTATAGCCATTTTAACTGGGATGAGGTGGAATCTCAACATTGTCTTGATTTGCATTTCTTTTATGGCTAGAGAAGTTGAGGATTCCTTCATGTGTCTATTGGCCATTCTTAGCTCCTCTTCAGAGACCTTTCTCTTAAAGTCTTTAGCCCACTTATTTATGGGGCAGTTGTTTCTTTGAAGATTTGTTCTTGGGGAATTTAAGTTTTTGAGTTCTAAATATATTTTAGATATGAGACCCTTGTCCATTGTATGGCTAGTGAAGATCTTCTCCCAGTACTTGGGCTTTCTATTGATCTTGCTAGCTATGTCCTTTGCCATGCAGAAGCTCTGCAGTTTCATGCAATCCCATTTGTCCAACCTTTCTATGATTTGATGTGTTTCTGGGTCTTTATTAAGAAACTTTCAGCATGTGCCAAGGAACCTAGAGGTTCTCCTCTTCCTTCCTGTATTGTTTTCAGGCTATCTGCTTTGACTCCAAGGTCTTTGATCCATTTGGAGTTGATTCTGTTGCAGGGTGCTATATAAGGATCTAGTTTTAGTTTTCTACAGGTGTGAAACATAGTACATGTTTTATAAGTCTTTGTCCATCTCTTTAGAGCCCTCCACAAGTTTATATGTATTTGTAGCTTGGGCAGGGAAATAAGATTTAAATCAGGACAGTAGGAGGCTATGGTTTATGAGGCTCATTTGAAAACCTTTTGGAAGGAATATTGACTTTTTCTATCTGATGTCCTACAGATGACAATCTTGGTACAGGTATTGAGTAGACTGTCATAGGATAGGAAGCTTGTAATGATTTCTCCTGACTTTCCCAAGGGGACAAGGAAGGTGAAGTAGCCATGGGCATGAATCTGTAGGGGTATTGCAATTTATTTGTATTGACTGTATTTCTAATTACTGATGCCACAGGCCAGTTGGTGAAAATTTTTTTTTTCTTTCATACTTTAGTTATACCTAGTTATTTTTCATTTTTTAAATTTTATTTTATTGTAAAGAGTCTATAGAGGGGCTAGAGTTACATAAATAAGGCAATGAGTACATTTCTGGTCAAGCATTGTTACCCCTTCCCTTGTTTTTCTTCCATTATCCCTTACCTCCTCCACCTCCCGCAATCTTCCCCTCCCGACCCGAAGTTGTAAAGTTCATTTCCAACATACTGTCTTATGGCTATCATTGTTGCAACACGTCATCCTGTGTCCTTGTTTTAGCGTTTTTAATTTCCCTTCCCCTCCCCAAATTAGAAAAATATATATACAAGATGCAGGGTATGAAAGTCAAGTACAGTGACAAAAGGGAATATACCATAGGGGGAATAATATACAAAGAAAACCAAACACTTACATAACATATCTAAAACAACAACAACAACAAATGAGCCCCAAGATATAGTAATTTGTTTTTATAGGATATTTAGTCTAAAACTCCCTAGACATCTTAAGTTTGGACTATTTCTTTTTTCTGCCAGTCCTGTGGTTTGAACTTAGGGCATTCTACCGCTTGAGCACCAGAGCAACACTTTGAGCTTTTTCTGAGTAGTATATCTTATATACAGTGTCATAACTTTCCAGCCTAGGAAGGTTTCAAATAATGATCCTTAGTTCTCAGCTTCCTGAGTAGGCGTACAAGTATGAGCCACCAGCACCTGGCTTGAATAATCCCATAGTTTTAACTACAGCTGTTTTCATATCCCCTACCAACAATGTTTTCTGATACTTTTTAAAGTTATCTCTAAATAGCTTAGGAAGGAGTTGTTTGATCATTGTTTAATCATTTTTTTCACTTTCATCTGTATATACTAGTTGCACACACTGAGAGGTTTGATGGAGTTACTTCCACACACTCATATGATATACCTGCTCACATTCATCCTGACTTCACAGTGCCCATCCTGACTTCCCAGTGCCCAGCCCTTGAATTCAAGGCCCAGAGCCACTGTGCACATGCAAACATTCACAAAGACACACATAAACACACACACACAGCAGAGCAATTAGCAAAGGTTATACTGTGGATCAGGAACTGCAAGGAAACATGGGAAGGTAGGTTGTCTTTTCCCAGTTTCTCTGTCTTCCTCCATTCTCTGCTTTTCCTCAGAACAACTCAAGCCCTCCACACTTCACTTCTGTTTGTTTTGAACACCCTGAGCCTGGCTTCCAATATGCCATTCATAGGGAGCTGCCCTTGCCTGGATAGATGGTCCTCAAAGTAAGCAGAGTGTCTCAGGTTATATTTTATTTTTCCATTTGGAGTGTGAATGCAGGCCCCGAGACCATAAGCAGCATCTTGAAGTGTATGGACAGCTGTATTGAGCAACAAGACTCACCTCAGAAAACAAGCAGAGGAAGTGGGATGCAAAATACACAACCTGAATCAATAGATATAGGTTACTGAGAGTCAATTTCCACATTAATGGAGTGAATAAAAGGGTGAGTCCATTTGAAGAGAGGTCTCCAACAATTTTATGGGACTCCATGGACAAGCCTGGCAGGAAGACACGTGCGTGTGTGTGTGTGTGTGTGTGTGTGTGTGTGTGTGCCTGAAGGCTGGGCAGGGGCTCAGGCTCAGGCTGAGTGCAGCCTGCCCTTATGCCTTTTTTGCTTCTCTACCACTTTATCCACAGCTCCACTTCTGGCTTTTTTGGTAGTTGATTGGAGATGAGATTCTGACGGACTCTCCTACCAAGGCAGGCTTCGACTGTGATATTCAAATCCCAGCCTCATGAGTAGCTAGTATTAAAGAAGTGAGGCACTGGAACCTGTCAGGAATACTCTTAAATACCAGAGCTATTCTTAGGGAGACAGGAAACACCTCAGTCCAAAAGATGGTGTTGTTTTCATGTTTTAAAAGAAAAAATGCACTCAATACTAAAGTATGAAGTAATATTGAAGGAAAGAAGACAGCAAATATTCATAAATCTGGGGTTGTGAAAGCCCATTGGACATAAGTCTTTCATATAGGAATCAAAATAATATCTAAGTGGCAACATTGAGACTCACCCATGTGGTCACGTGAACTTGTTAAACACCTATTCTCACACTGACATACCTTCAAAAGTCTGGGATTCTTCTCTGTGGAAGATGTTTCCCAGTCACACTTGTAAGTCTCTTAGTTCTGTTTTTCACACTTCTCATCCTCATTCTTTGTATTCACCAAGTATCTTCTCCATTGCTACTCCAGAAGATGCTTTCAATGTCACTGTAAGGATTCATCTAGTAAGAGAAACATGTTTGAAGAACTTTAATACTTAATAATATCATTACTAATAAAGAGTAATATTCAAGAACTACTTTAAGATAAATAAAACATGATTTGGAACACTTATGTAGGTTGAATGTTAAATCTGATAACACACATATATTCCTAGGCCATTACAAATCTGTAGGTACTGCAATCTTACAATACATATGTTTTTAGAAAGAAAAAGTGTTGATAATATAAGCAACTCAGTAGTTGTTGAATAAGACAAATACAGTGAAGACTTCTGTTGAGCTAGTACACACTGTTTCTTGCTCTGAAAGCATCACCTATCTGTTCTGAGAGCCAGTCAGGCTTAAGTAGGACACATGCTTCCAGATGAGAGACCTGCCTGGCATTCACTGCCTAAGTCCATTCAGGCCCACAGCCCTATAGGCAATATAGAACAACCTTCAGAAGAGTCGTCCTGTCTTTAAATCTCAAGCTTCTAATCCTAACTCATCAGCAGACTGATGTCTGAGGATTGTACTTCAAAGTCACCCTGGGCAGCAAAGTCTGGAAGACTCTTATCTCCAATTAACCACAAAAAACCCACAGTGGGAGAGATAAACTTAGAGCAAGGGAAGGGTTGTAATTGTCTCCCAAAAATGTATTCATTACCTGACAACTGTTTAATTTCACTGGCTTAACTGTTACCCCTCTGAACATCATATTCCTATTAATATTTTTTTAAGAAAACGAAAGATGAGGCTGGGAAGGTGGCTCAGTGGTAGAGTGCTTGCCTTGCATGCATAAGGCCCTGGATTCAATTCCTCAGTACCACATAAGATGAAAGAAAGCTGGAAGACATGCTGTGGCTCAAGTGGTACAGCACTAGCCTTGATCTGAAGAGATGAGGGACAGTGCCCAAGCCCAGAATTCCGGCCCATAACTGACAAAAAATAAAGAAAAGGAAATAAAAAAGGAAGATGGTTGCTGCCAGACTCAGTGGTCAAGCCTGTAATCCTAGCTATTCATGAGGCTGAGGATCAGTGATTGAAGCCAACTTGGGTAGGAAAGCCTGTATGACTTTTATCTCCAATTATGTACAAAAAAATCTAGAAGTAGAGTTGTGGCTCCACTGGTAAAGCAGTAGCCTTGAGGGAAAAAAACATAAACTTCAGGGATAGTGTCCATTTTCTGAGTGCAAACCCCAGAATGGCACAGACTAAAAGAAGGAAAGACACTATGAACTTGGTTTATCTGTACCTGAGATGTCTTTGTTATAGATGATTATGGACTGAATCTCTGAACAGGGCATACTAGGTCTGGAATTTTTTCTGCACAGGCTGTGTGCACAACCATCTTAACTCCTTCGCTATTCTATAGTTGCAGGTTGCATTGTCTTCTCACGGTGGAAGAGGTCCAGTATTTACTTTCCCTAGGGTACCTGCTTTCTTGTCCTCTGCTCTTTACTCATGGACAGCAGCATTTTAACTGAATTTGCGAGAAGTGGGTGAGATGGTGGTGATAATGCCCAGGACCAGGTGAGCATTTTGGTGATGACTGGGCATGGTGTGTCATTTTTATCAATATGCTGAGGGGCTGTGGACATGAAGAGGAGGCCTCAATGCCTCCTGGGGTCATTCAGACTACACGGATATAAGCCAGTTAATCTTCCTCTCACTTTCCCAGCATGGAGTTATGGGCCCTGCCAGTCAGGGAACTCATGTCCAAGTATGGACAGCTAGCCACACAACATCCAGTTGTGATCTCTACATTGTTACTGCATTGCGAGCAGTGCAGCACAAATCACATACAGCATGCCTAAATCATTGAAGGGATGGGAAAGTGGTTCTATATTATATGGACCAAGCCAGACAGAGAACACCATACAAGTTCCTTTCAGAGACCCCACTTCTGTTCAATGGCCAAGAGAACATACAGGAAAACCTCCAGAAGGAGGAGCTATGTTCCTAACCTGGACCCTTCACTGCATGATTTCCCAAAGCTTATGGACACAATGAAACTAAATCTCTCCAAGATCAGGCACGAAGTCTCTCAGAGACCATTGCCCACATTTGTGAGGAGCGCATAGAAGGTAAAATGGCCTGTCAGGGAGGGGAATAGCCACAGAGTGTCTCTGTGAGGTCTCTGGCATCCAGTATTCAGATCATTTGGGAAAGGTTATGAAACTTATTTGGTATGGATAATGAATCATTGCAGCAGGTGGCACAGAGGATGGGAAACCGAGTTGGAGTACATGGGTCCCATCAAGTCCCAAGATGTGCAGATCTACCATCAAGAGAGCTGGACATTGTGTTGGATATGTTCCATGACAGCCTTTGCTAATGCCAGGTCTTAGACACGTGTTATACTACAGCGACTCTGCTGTCTACTACCACAAATGCATGGAAGAGAGATAGAAACTTGATACAGTTGCTGACATCACCAAGATCATCCTAAGGAAGAACTTGATAGACATTATCATCTGATTGTGTGTGGGATCTGGGGTGGGGGTTTGTGTATGTGTGGGCACTAGGAATTCGACTTTGGGCCTGTACAGTGCCCCTGAGCCTCTTTTGCTCAAGGCTTGTACTATAGCTCTTAAGCCACAGCTCCACTTTCAGCTTTTTTGATATTTTATTGGAGTCTCACAAGTATTTACTTACAAGATAAACTTTAATTATGAGATGAAATGATTTTAAGGATGATATACTACTATGCAAATGCAATAAATAAAAATGGGAGGCAAAAAGACTCTAAGGACTATGTAGGAGGTTTTATGAAAGCGATGAAATTATATCTAAAAAAAGTGTTATTAGTGACTAAAAGCAGCAGTGCTAAATTTTTTTGTCCTGGATAAAAGAATGCAGTCAGTTATTTCTGTTTAAATGTCTAATATTATTTTTCTTTTTTTACTGTTTGTAAACCATACTATTAATGTATATAGATGTAGGAGACTCAAGCTGAGCTGTTGAACCTGGAAAAGGTTTGAGAGGTTGGAACACCACCTCAATAGTACTCAGAAAGCTGAGAGCTGACCATGGAAAGGTTAAAAAACAGCTCTGTGAAGTAAGCCAGGCCTAAAGAAATATAGGTCCCATGGTTTCCCTTATTTGAAATAACTAGTATATGTCTGAGACAAACAGAAACTGTCAGACAAGTTGATGTTAGGTGAAATGAACCCCAAGATAAGGATTCAAATGTTTTTTTTTCTTTCTTGTGATTGTTTCCAACATATTTATAAAATGATTTCTTTGTTGCTTTGTATGTACCTCCCCCATGGTATTAGCCCTGTTTTCACTGTCTTTGATATTGGTATAATTTGTGGAAGGGAAGGGAAAAAACAAATTGTTTAAATAGGGATACAGGTGGACCCATTGCATCAATGAGATGTACAACATGGTATGTCGAAAAACGAACTTTACAACATTGGGGCGGGTGTAGAAGGGGCGGGGAGAGGGGTGGGAGATGGGAAGAGATGGGAAGGGAAAACAAAGGAGGAGGCAACAATGCTTGATAAGAAATGTACTCATTATCTTGCCCATGCAATTGTAACTCCTTTGTATGGTATTTTCACAATAAAAAAATCAATCAATCAATCAATATATAAATAGGGTTACAAGTGAACCCATTACAACAATGAAATGTATAAGATGTTATTTCGAAAAACGAACTTTACAACTTAGGTAGGGGGAGGGGAAAGGGAGGTTGAGAGGGGAAGGGATGATAAGGGGGAAAAAAGGAGGAGGCAACAATGCTTGATAAGAAATGTACTCACTATCTTGCCAATGTAATTGTAACTCCTCTGTATGGTATTTTCACAATTTAAAAAAAAAACAGCTCTGGAGAGGGTTAAGCTATTGGCTCCTTCCATAGTGCTTCAAAGGCCTTGAACCCTGGGAGGTAAACGAATTGACAACTTAACCTAGGAAGCTAGATAGAATAGACCAAATGTCTGGATGTTCTCTGGATTGCATTCTCCTTTCTCAAAACAAAAAGGGAACCAGTGTTTCTCACTCATTGTGGTGGCTCTGATTGCAATATAGAAGCTTCATTTTTGCTTATATCCATGGTAACCTTCCCAGTGTGAATTCAAACAAATATGATTGCTTGTGTGACCTGGGGCCCAGGTGCCAGTCAGCCTTGGGACTCCGGGTCCTGATTGATTTTTTTTCTTTTTCTCTATACCTGTTTGTGTATTTTCTAATTTTCTTCAGCTTGGTATCCCATTGCACTGCCTTGGGTTGCAATTAGCAACAAATACGAATATTCTTGAGTTGTAAAACATAAAAGACTTACAAACTTTCTTATCCCAGATGGCTTCAAACCACAATCCTCAGATCTAAGCCTTCTGAGTAGGATTACAAGCATGAGCCACTGACAACCAGCATGCATCTGAAGACTTGATGTCAGTGAGATCTTTCTTGGGGAACGTCTGCACATCTCAGTCCTCCTCAGCTCTGTTCCTTCCTGTTGCCCAAACAGAGTCAAACACTTTTTTTTTTTTTTGTCGGTCGTAGGGCTTGAACTCTGGGCAAGGGCGCTGTCCCTCAGCTCTTCAGCTCAAGGCGAGCGCTCTACCACTTGAGCTACAGCGCCACTTCCGGTTTTCTGGTGGTTTATTGGAGATAGGAGTCTCACGATTTCTCCTGCCCGGGCTGGCTTTGAACCGCAATTCTCAGATCTCAGCCTCCTGAGTAGCTAGGATTACAGGCGTGAACCACCAGCGCCCGGCTAGAGTCAAACACTTTCACTCCTTTGTGTTCAAAATCCTTGAGGTTAGTGAACTGACTTGCCTGCCATGTACCTCCTTTCTGTAAATACAATAGTGGGTTTTACTCCTTACCATCGATTAATTAACTAAATTCACTTGGATCCACACAGAAGTGACATGTCCTTTTCTGGATTGCACACTGTACAACTATGTTTTACTTTATCTAATAAAGTTAACATAACTTACCTTGTTTGAGGGTTCTTAGTTTCCCATATTTCTTCCTTCTCATCTCTCTTTCCTTTGCACAGAGGAAAAAACCATTTGGAATTGTGAAGAGTGAGTTTTTAGTCATTCTCTGAAAAGCTTTGCCAATGGATCCTGATTTCCAAGTCATGAGAAACTGGCCTGTAAAGCCTTGTTCTTTAATCTCTCCTCAGCTGACACAAATGACAATATATATCTAAAAAAGGCTTTGGGAAATGAGTTCAGGTTATCAGTCAGGAATCCTTATTACCTGGTCACTGCGCATAAGTTGTTTTTGGTTTTTTGTTTTGTTTTTTTTTTTTAATAGATCAAGCAGTGTGTACAATTTATTAGTACCAGAATTAGACGTCCAAGTATTTTTTTAATTCAAGGCTAGCAGGTTCTCTTTATTTTTTGGTGGTAAATAGGACAGAAGTGTCCCACAGCAAGCCAAGGGCACTACACAGTATCTTCAAATCTGAGGACTGTGGTTCACAGCCAGCTTGGGCAGGAAGTCAATGAGCCTCTTATCTCCAACTAATCAGCAAAAAGAATTGGAACTGTTGTTGAAGTGGTAGAGCAGCAAAACTGAACATAAAAAAGCTAAGAAAAAGCTAAGAAAAAAAGTAAAAAATAAAGCTAAGTGAAAAACAGATCTAGCACTAAGACAACCACAATAATTTTTTTAAAAAGTGGAAGAGAGCACAAAGAGTCTTAAAAATGATAAAATTAACAAGAAACTGGTGGCTCACACTTGTAATTCTAGCTACTCAAAACACTGAAATTGAGCATTCCTATTCCAAGCCAGCCAGGAGAGGAAATCCCATTGCGTGTGTGTGTGTGTGTGTGTGTGTGTGTGTGTGTGTGTGTGTGTGTGTGTGTGAATGTGCGTGCACGCATATGAGTGTGTGTGTGTTCCTTTCTGTGATATGAAGTACAAGTTTTTGTTTGACCATTTCCAATCTTTTGGAGGTTAATTTGAGATAAGAGTCTCATGAATGTTCCTTGTCCCCTGACATTGAATCATAATCAGTATAATTCAGGACCCTGTGGGAGTGTCTATACTTACCTCCTACAAACCACCAAAGCCAAAAAATGAACCAAATTGCAACTGTTACTAAAGTTTTAGAGCATGCTATCCTTCAGCAAGATTGCCCTAAAAACAAGACAGGGAACAAACAAATGAATAAATGTATGTGAAGAAAAAAGGGCCAATTAGTTTTTTTTAAATATAGACTCATACCTTTAATACAAGCTGAAATGTAAAGATCAGAGTTCAAATCCAGCCTGGGCAGGAAAGTCCAACTAACTTCTTTTTGAGTGTGCTAGACATGGGCTTGAAGTTAAGGGTTTTTACTCAAGTTTAAAAATACTACTTCCTGTCTCATGTGGTTCATTGGAGATGAGACTGATGGACTTTCCAGCTCAGGCTGGCTTCAAACTGTAATCCTTAGATTTTAGGATACTGTGTAGTGCTTTGGTTCCCATGGGACTCTTATCTGCTATTAACCACTAAAAGAAAAATAGAGGCGGAAGTTGAGCTGAGGCTCAACCAGTAGAGCCTGCTAGCTTTGAAATGAAAAACAAAATACCCAAAACAAAACAACCCTCAGCGAGAGTCACTAGGCCTTGAATCCAAGCCTCCCCACTGCCAAAAAAAAAACCCTTCAGGAGTTGAGTTTTTGTTCCTGCTAGCTTTGAGCAAAAAACAAAAGGCCAAAAATCTCATCGACAGTGAAGTAGTGTGGCCTAAATGTAGAGCCTGGTAGTATTGATGTAAAAAAAAAAAAAAAAAAAACAAGCCAGGTGCCTCTGGCTCATGTCTATAATACTTGCTACTCAGGAAGCTTAGATCTGTGAGTCACATTTGGAAGCCAGCCTAGTCTAAAAAGTCCCCTGGTGACTGTTTTTTCCAAGTAAGTAGAAGTGGCACTGTGTCTGAAAGTAGCAGTATGCCTGCTGTGTCCCTGACGGACAGTGCCTAGGCACTGAGTTCAAGCCCCACAACTGACAAAATCAGTAAAATGATTAATTTAATAAATGCTAAGCATAAATGGGTAGGACCTAATAATAAAGGACATGAACTTTGAAAAAGTGGGAAGGGACAACCAAATAAATGAAAAGGTGCAAAAAGGAACATATTAAGGCTTTCTAAATCAAAACTGTAATTCTACCTGCTCAGATTACTGAAATCTGAGGATTGTGGTTCAAAGCCAGCGCAGGTAGGAAATACAGGAGACATATTTTACTGTGTTCAGTATGGGGTCTTGAACTTGCTATGTTTTGCTCATGGCTAGAGGTCTACTTCTTCCTACCTCTTGATGGTTATTAGAGATAATTGTCTCATTGACTTTCTTGCCCAAGACTGGCATTGAGCCATGATTCTCAGATTTCAGTCCTCTCTGTAATGCTCTTGACTTGCTCTTGATATTCTAATCTCCTATTAACCACAAAAAATGCAAAAGTTGAGCTGTGGCTCAAGTAGTGAAACCAGCTTCTATTAATGTAAAAATAAATAAACCTCAAGGAAAGTCATCGTGACTTAATTTCAAGACATAACAACCACCACTCAATTTAAAAAAATAAAACTCAGTCACTGTGACCTGAGTTTAAGCCCTAGAAAGAGAGCTACAAAAAAGAAAAACAGCCTGTAGTTCACCTGTGGTCAAAGTTGTAGAGCATGGTAGTTTCAAGAGAAAGAAAAAAAAAAAAAAACAGCATAAGAACTAGCACCTAAGAACAAATACCAAAAAGAAAGAGAGAAATAATAAATAACTGAAAAGGTGAAAGAAGAGGTAATTACAGATTTGTAAATGTTGACTCACACTTATTATTATGAATTCTAAGGACACTGAAATCTGTAGATCATGGTTCAAAGCCATCCTGGTCAGAAAAGTCCATGAAACTTTCTTCAGTGTGTTCAATAGAGGGACTTAAACTTGAAGCGTTTTGCTCATGGCTACAGCTCTACTATCTTCCGCCTATTAGGTTGACTGGAGATAAAAGTCTCATTGACTTTCCTTCCCAGGCTGACTTTGAACTCTGTTCCTCAGATTTCAAGCCTCTCTGTACTGCCCTGGACTACCCATGGGATTCTTGCCTCATATTAACCACTTAAAAAAAGGCAGAAGTTTAGCTGTGGCTCAAGTAGTAGAGCCATCTACCCTTCAGTTAAATAAGTAAATCAATAAAACCTCAGAAAGAGAGGAGAAGAATGAGTGTGAAAGACAGAACATCTTACAGTAAGCAAAAGGAAAGAAATGTAAATATCACCTGGAAGAAATTATTGTATTATCAAAGCTTATAGAATTGAATTGTCAAAGCTTATAGAATTCACAAACTTTATAGTCCATGATAATGACAATTTGCATTGTGAAGGTTAAAATATGTTTGTGACTTCAACTAAATATCACTATTCTACAATATTCTGAAATAAGAGAAATTTAGGTAATCACCTAATCTCAATACTAGTAAACATCTCAGAAAGAGTCACCAGGCCTTAATTTCAAGCCCTAACACCAACCTGCCTAACTCCGGCCAAACACACACACACACACACACACACACACACACACACACACACACACAGAACAGGAGCTGAGTTGTCACGCTCGGAGCAGAAGCCAAATGAAACAAAAAGTAGACTGTAGTAGACCTATGGCTTAAGTAATAAAGCAAGCTACTTTTAAGAGAAAAGAAAAGAAAACCTGAGTATAAAGGCAAGGCCCTAAACCCCTGACTCTTCCCAGAATGGAAAGTGGATCAGTCACGGAATCCAACAGTTTGTGCTTGCTCTTGGGATCGCAGCTGAAAGTGCCCCTTCAGTTCTAGGGCCTCCAATCAAAAATTGAATGTAGGCTTCTGGAAAAAGTACCTTGTGTAGAGGAAGCCCCTTCTCTTGCTTCCTGGATCCCAGGGTTCAGCTTCTTTTGTGAGTCAGGGTGGGGAGGTGGGTGGCAGTGTGACAAGAGGTTCCAAATAGAGTGGCAACTGTGCTAATTGATTTGAGGCTGACAGCTGGATGCCAAAGCTAAGTGGTAACTGGTAGCTTTCTCTGATTACCCAGCAGTAGTGAGACTGAGTTGGAGCACCTGCTGGCTCTGCCTACCAAGTCCACCCCACCGCCTCTGCCCCTGTAACAACCAGAGTTTTAAATGGGGATCTGAGTTGGCTGTGTTAGATTCCTGCTCCCCAGCCCTACCTGTTTGCCTCTGTGTGCACCAATGCTGAAGACACACATCCAACTGCTCTGCAGCCCTACACCATGAGGGAGATCGTGTACATACAGGCAGGCCACTGTGGCAGCCAGATTGGCGCAAAGGGGAGCATGGCACTGGCCTAGGATCCTAGTCTCAAATTTAGGGGGATGAGGAAGAAGAGGATGGTGTTGTAGGGTGGAGGTGGTGGTGGTCATGTCTAGGCTGAGGTAGGTGGGGCTTCATAGTAGTCCCTAACTTCCTGGAAATCAAGTCCACCAGATAGCTTCCCCAATTTCCCTAATTTGTGTGGCCCAGATGGGTGTGTTTTTTTAAGCAAGGCTGGGGTGGTTTCAAATCCCTTGCATGTCTTAGTCTTACCTTAGACTCAAGTCATTGTACTTACTTTCCTGGGAATAGACTAATGCATTTTTGGTCAGGTTTGAATGAAAGGAGTGCAGTGTCTTTGAGCTGACAGATACAGAGGATTCCCTTTTTGTCAACGGATGAGTAACTGATAATTGAGAACAGTTCTTCCACCTTAATGCAAATTTTTCTGAGTTTTCATGCTCCCTTAAGTTGGGTGTTTTCTAAATCAGTGGTTGTCGGTGTATGCTCTGAGGACCCTTGTGGTTCTGGAGACCCTTCTAGCTGAGTCTTCAAGTTACTGCCTTGGCAATTTCATGTCCATGTAAGGCCAGGTTCTCATCATAGAATCCAAACAGAATATGGTATCCCATAAGATGGAATACTCATAGGAGAACCTAGATGGTGTCTATTCAGCCAGATAGCAAAGAGATTAACAAAACTAAAATACCATCAATTTTTGTGCTTTTTTAAATTTAGAAAATCTAATTTTTTTTACAAAAATATTTGTGTCAACAGGACTTGGGTTTCTTATAGTTATTTTAAAATCCATTGTTTGGACAGCTAACATTCTATGCCATAATACACTTCTATTTCCATCTCAGTTTTGGGAAATCTAAGCGATGAGCACAACATTGACGGCCCTGGCAACTACTATGGAGAAAGTAGCGTACAGCTGCAGAGAGTCTAGGTGTATTACAATGAGGCAGCTGGTGAGTGTCTCCCTCTGGCTTCCAATACCGTGGCAGAATAGGTCCCCGGGGAATACTAATGACAAGGTAGGAGTTCCTGCCTTTCTTAGGGTGGTATTGTAGTTCGAATTTGGGGCCTCGATCTTGTAAGCCAAGTGCTGGATCCACCTGAGCCACTCCACCATATATCTTGTTTTAATTTTTGAGTATACTCTTGTGAATTTCCTCAGGAAAGCCTTTTACTGAATTCCCCCTACCTATACTTGCTGACTAGCCACACCTGGATTTTTTTTTTTTTTTTGGTCATGGGGCTTCAACTTTGGGCATAGGCATTTTCCCTCATCTTTTCAACTCAAGACAAGCAGCTCTACCACTTAAGCCACAGCGCCACTTCTGGTTTTCTGGTGGCTTATTGGAGATAGTGTCTCACCATCTTTTCCTGCCCTGGCTGGCTTTGAACTGTGATCCTCCGACCTCAGCCTCCTGAGTAGTGAGAATTACAGGCATGAGCCTGTTTTACATCATTAAAAATGAGACTGCCTAAATATGTATTCTAAAACAATTGATAAAATATAATTTAAATACCATTCAATTCCATTTTGTTGTGTGCTAGTCGTCCTTCTAAGCTCAAGGCCTGGGCAGTGACCATGAGCTTCTTTTGCTAAAGGCTAATGTTCTACCACTTAAGCCACATCTCCAGTACCAACTTGCGAAAGACCAGCTCGGCCGGAGCACTGGGACTGGTGGGACAAAGATCTCGGTATAGGTGGGCAAGGAGTCTACGAAGTGACAAACAGACACAGACTCAAAAGAGTTGAATCTGAGTGTATCTTTATTGAGGAGAATTAACATTTTTATATAGTGTGAGATTGTGACATAGATTTTTTTGTTTATTTAAGCACATAATCAATTTTTAAGAAAAGCAAAGCATTGATGGATTACATGAAAATTGATGACTATCCCAACTGTTTAAGCTAAGTGATGTGAAACAAGTCAAGCATATAGGTAAATAGAATGCGTCATCTATTCAGCCTTTTTATGTTTACTAATTAACAAACCTAAGACAGGGTTGTACTTATATTGTACTCTTTTTATTTTTTTCATATATTTTTAAGTCCCTTTGAAACTATCCTAAAAACCACTTCCAGGTTGAGTCAAACATTCTCCGTTTTCTATAATTTTAATCCCAATATTTGTTCACATAAATTTCTAATTATTAATTTAAACTATCTTATTGTCGTTTTAATAATAAACACAATAATGGTCTAGATCTACCTAATCTTTGCACAAAATCTAATGAGTTCCAAAATACCTTTTTGTCTTTTACATTAATCTATCTACTTACATCTTTATCAGCTCCTGTAGAAGGCAATGGTTCATCAGTCGGTTCAGGAAATGTGATGTCACTAACTTTATATTTTGTGAGAAACCACCATCTATCCCCTATAATGTAAGCTGGACTAAACTTAATCATAACTGTTGGGGGAATCTTTCTTTTCCTTTTATTATCAGGGGTTCCTATTTTTAGAACTCTCTGAGCTTCTGGGATAACTCATTCTAGCTTAGTTTAATTCATTAATTCTGCTTGTTTTAACATATCTGGAAATTTTGTTTTTATATTTACTATGCGTGAGCCACAAAACCACTTGTGAAGTTGTAGGAGTTTTGAAGGTAGCATCACACCAGACGATAGATTGATTGGGGCATCGCCCACATTTAATCTTTGGTCCTAGTCTTTACTATTTAGAGAAGCTATCTCTATTGGACTGGAAAGAAACAACATGCTTTGTTCGTGGATCAATAGAAAAATAGCCAAAACGAGAATAAAGGCAATGAATGTACAGCCAAGAAGAATATAGGTAAGAATAAAGTAAGAATAAAGGTAGAGGATATAAAGGTGCAGCCGAGTGTATGGGAAGCCTTGAACCAACACACTCTTCCTGCAGGCATGCTTCCTTGAAGGTCTTTGTCTAAGGTGATATCTCATGCAGATTCCGCAGGAGGTGGCATGGCACCAAATATTTCAGGTAGTTTCTTGGAGAGGAGAGTCTCCCAGAATTTCCTGCCCCAGCTGGCTTCAATCTGCGATCCTTAGATCTCAGACTTTTGAGTAGCTAGAATTACACCCTTCAGGAACCAGAGCCCAGTTGCATTGCCCTCTTTAAAATACAGATTAAATTTCTAAAAATCATTTTGAAATTGAAAATTTTAAAATTTTAAAGAGGAATGTTCAGTCACTAATATATATGTGAATAGTCCAAATCACAAAGCATAAAGTGTCTCACCCTGAAATCTATAACAGTTCTGGTCTTGAGTATTTTGAATATGAATACTTAGCCAACAACCAATTCTTTTTAAAGTTTTTAAAGTAAAAAACATTGCTGTGATGTAGAAAAACCCAATAATAATGTGTAAACATTGCTTTTAAATGATTCATATTGTCTTTCCTAATACAAACAACCTAACTGAAGTCTACAGAGTAGATTTTCAGTTTTTGTAACAGTCAATGTGAAATTCATTTAATTTTATATAAAGAGTTTCCATTCTACATTATTGTATACAAACAGAATCGTAGATAATTGGTTCTCCTGTGTAATAAACCAATGAAAAAGTGCAAACAAAAGGACAAAGCTATTTAATGTATTGGAGTTTTATGGATCTACATTTTGGGATGTCCTCACCTTGGTATTTTGTGTTAATATAGTTTAAGTAAGATATATGACTTTAATCTTGTGGTTCCTTGGTTAAGAGTCATTGTGTGGGATTGTGTCACTCGTATGAACAGTATTTTATGTTGTGTCTTTATTAGATCCTGTGTATCAGGCAGGATAGGATGGCCAGTTTTCTTCATGTGATTGTTTAGGAAAGGGGACAGTCTCAAACTGATGTTTATATCATTTTAACTGATGTCCCTTTTGACAAATCAGGTTAAATGGCAAATTGCAAGTAATTGCCCAAGGTTGCTCTGAGTATTTGAATACAGGGAAATGTACTATTTGATAACAATTATTGAAACATTATAACACAAGAAATATGTATTTTATGTATTTTTCCCAGGAAAGCATTATACTTGAATTCCCCCTACATCTACTTGCTGAAGAGCTACACCTGGCTCTTTTGTTTGTTTGTTTGTTTGTTTGTTTTGTTGGCAGTGGGGCTTAAACTCTGGGCCTATACACTGTGCCCCAACTCTTCAGCTCAAGGCAAGCAGCTCTACCACTTAAGCCACAGTTCCATTTCTGGTTTTCTGTTAGTTTATTGAAGATAAGAGTCTCTCAGACTTACCCTGCCCAGACTGGCTTTGAACAGCGATCCTCTGATCTCTAACTTCAGAGTAGCTAGGATTATAGGCATGAAGCACTGGTGCTCAGCACTTAGCTACTTACTTGAGAAAGGTAATTGGGGAAGGGAAGGGATAGTGGGAGAACAACAAAGGAGTGTGTAACAATGCTCGACAATAAATGTTCTCATTTCCTTACTCTGGTAACTGTAACTCCTCTATACAGCACCTTTCCAATAAAAACAAAATTAACAAAAAAAGAGAAAGGTTCTTGCTGATAGGCAATGGTGACTCACACCAGCCTAGCTACTCAGGAGGCTGAGAAATGAGAATCATGGTTCAAATCCAGCCTGGGCAGGAAAGTCCCTGAGACCTTTATCTCCAATAAACAACTCAGAAAACTGAAAGTGGGACTGTGCCTCAAGTGATAGAGTGCTAGCCTTAAGCTGAAGAGCTGAGGGACAGTGCCCAGGCCCAGAGTTCAAGCCCCATGATGAACCAAAAAAATATTGTCATCTTTCTTTTGCCCCATTAGACTCAAAGCCTGATGCTCATCTTTGCCTCCTGAGTAGCTGAGATTTCAGCCACCATGCCCAAAGCAAAGGAATGAATATTCATGAAAATAGACAACTGCCAATGTCCTTAAAGTTGCTGAAGCCTCTTGCATGGAGGTTCATGCTCAAGATATCTTTTCTGTTTCCATGTCTGAAATGCTGTAATTTCTGTAATGAATGCTGAGAGCCACTTAGAATCATAAGCTCTGCCCCTAAGTTCCTTGTCAAGTATAGGCCTAAGTCAACTCTTGTTCCCACAGCCAACAAATATGTTCCTCGGGTCATCATGGGGAACCTAGAGCCTGGCACCTTAGACTCAGTAAGATCGGAACCATAGAGTTTCAGACCAGAAACTTCATATTTAGTATGTCATCATGGTCCATGGAAGATGGCTAACAGGCACCCCTCTTCCCTAACATCCAGGCACTCCAGTTCCCAGTGGTGAGCTGAGCCTTTATCCATCTAGATATCATCCTCACCTAAACCACTTATTTCAGTCATATCATGTCCCTGGCCACTCAATCAGCACAGATAAATGCCAGTCTGCAAGCAGCCTCTGAAGGGAATGAACAGCGAGCGAGCAAGGAAAGCTTCCAACAAGGTTTCAGCGCTGATGGCGATTTCAAATGCCTGGCAATAATAGGGAACGACTTCAGGACTTAAATGGTAGAGCGCTAGCCTTGAGCTGAAGAACTGAGGGTCAGCGCCCAGGTCGAGAGTTCAGGCCCACGACTGGACCCCAAAAAAGAAAACATTTCCTTTATTCCACCAAAGTGTATCTAAAATAATAGCAAAAGTTGCTCAGAAGAGCCTATAGCCTTCACAATGCAAATAGCACAGTCATCATTCCTGGAGTATGTGTCTCATCATGTCTTTGTGTCTGATAGGCCAGAACAGGGCCAACAGCCACTACACAGAGGGAGCCGAGCTGCTGGAATCAGTGCTGGAAATTTTGAGGTGGAATAGTGTGGCTGTCTCCAGGGTTTGTAGCTGGCCAACTCCCTGGGAGGTGGCACCAGGTCAGGCATGCGCACCCTGATTCTCAACAAGATCTGAGAGGAGTTCCCAGATAGAATCATGAACAACTTCAGTGTCATCCCTTGCCCAAGATGTTGGACACTGGCACCTTAGACTCAGTGAGATCGGAACCATTTTGCCAGAGTTTCAGACCAGACAACTTCATATTTGGTATGTCATCATAGTCCATAGGAGAGGGCTAACAGGCACCCCTCCTCCCTAACATCCAAACACTCTAGTTCCCAGTGCTGGGCTGAGCCTTTATCCACCTAACCCTATCATCCTCACCTAACCCTAAAATATCATCTTGTCTGTCCACCAGTTGGTGGAAAATGCAGATGAAACTTTCTGCATCGACAACTAGACCCTGTATGACATCTGCTTTCACACCTGTGTGTGACATCCCCCTGCATGGCCTCACGATGTTGGCCACATTCATTGGCAACAACACGGTCATCCAGGAACCCTTTAAGCACACCTCAGAGCAGTTCAGTGCGACGTTGCGGCACAAGGCAATCTTGCACTGGTACACGGGCGAGGGCATGGACGAGACGGAGTTCACTGAGGCTAAGAGCAACATCAACGACCTGGTGTCCAAGTATCAGCAGTGCCAAGATGCCACTGCTGATGAACAGGGGGAATTTGAAGAAGTCTTGTGGAGGAAAAGGTCTAAGACTTCCCATTGCCAGCAGTGCAACAGGAATGCCAGAGCCTGCCTACTGTTTCTCAAATGAATGGTGCTTTCCTGAACTACTGTTGTCCTGCAGTGGGACCTTGCTATGTATCATCATGCTCAGCCTTCCCTGTCAGGAATTCACTGACGGTGAATGTAAAAATGCAGATTTCTTTTAAATACTATTGTTTAAAAACCCTATTTATATAAATAAAGAAGTATACATTTTCTTTTAATTTAATTTAATTTTATTTGTGAACAAACTGTACAGAGGGGTTACAATTACATGGGCAGGATAATGCGTACATTTCTTACCAAGCATTGCAGCCTCCTCCTTTGGTATACCCTTCATATCCATTCCCAGCCTCCCCCCTCCCCCAGAATCCCAATCCTTCTCCTTCACCTCTTTCTTCCCCCCACCCCAACACCAACGTTGTAAAGCTCGTTTTGGACATAACAATTTGTACTTCTCATTGTTGCAACTGGTCCACCTGTATCCTTAAACAACTGGTTTTTCCCCATCTCCACAAGTTATACTGACATCAAATATAGTGAAAGCAGGGGTTATACTGTGGGGGAGGGACATACAAAGCAACAAAGAGATAATCTTATAAGTGCGTCAGAAACACATGCATGAAAGAAAAAAAACATTAAAATACACATCTAAGGGTTCATTTTCCTGACATCACATTATCTGACCTTTTCCGCTTGACTCATACATATACTAGATATTGCAAATAAGGGAAACCATGGGACCTACGTTTCTTTGGGCCTGGCTTACTTCACTTAATATAATTTTTTCCAAGTTTTTCCATTTCCTAACAAATGGGGCAATGTCATTCTTTCTGATGGAGGCATAGAATTCCATTGTGTATATATACCACATTTTCTTGATCCATTCATCTACTGAGGGGCATCTGGGTTGGTTCCATATCTTAGCTATGGTAAATAATGCTGCAATAAACATTGTTGTGCTGGTAGCTTTAGTGTGGTCTTGTTTGTAAACATTTGGATAAATGCCCAAAAGTGGGATTGCTAGGTCATAGGGGAGCTCTATGTGAAGTCTTTTGAGGAACCTCCATACTGCTTTCCAAAGTGGTTGAACAAGTTTACATTCCCACCAACAATGAAGTAAGGTTCCTTTCTGTCCACATCCCCTCCAGCATCTGTTGTTGTTAGAGTTCTTGAATTTTGCCGTTCTAACTGGGGTGAGGTGATATCTCAATGTTATTTTGATTTGCATTTCTTTTATGGCTAAGGATGTTGAACATTTCTTCATGTGTCTATTGGCCATCCTTCTTTCTTATTCAGAGAAGTCTCTCTTTAAGTCTTTCGCCCACTTATTTATTGGGCAGTTGTTTCTTTGAGGATTTGTTGTTGGGGGGTTTAATTTTTTGAGTTCCAAGTATATTTTAGATATGAGACCCTTGTCCGTTGTATGGCTTGTAAAGATCTTCTCCCAATCCATGGGCTTTCTATTGATCTTGCTAGCTATATCCTTTGCCATGCAGAAGCTCGGCAACTTCATGCAATCCATTTGTCCAACCTTTCTTTGATTTGTTGTGTTTCTGGGTCTCTATTCAGAAAATTTCAGCCTGAGCCAAGGAGAACTAGGGTTTCTCCTATTCCATCCTGTAATGTTTTCAGAGTGTCTGTTGGACTTCGTTGTCTTTGATCCATTTGGAGTTGATTCTGGTGCAGGGTGATATATAAGGATCTAGCTTTAGTTTTCTACATGTAGTTAACCAATTTTGCCAGCACCATTTACTGAAGAGGCTGTCTTTCTTCCATTCTATTTTTTTTAGCTCCCTTATCGAAGATTAGATGGCTATAGTTCTGTAGGTTCATTTCTGGGTTTTCAATTCTATTCCATTGGTCCTGAGGTCTGTTCTTATGCCAATACCAAGCTGTTTTGATTACTATGGCTTTATAGTAGAGTTTGAAATTTGGTATTGATATTCCTCCAGCAGTGTTCTTTCCGATGAGGAGCGTTTTTGCTATTCGGGGTCTTTTATTGTTCCATATGAATTTTTGGATTGCCTCTTCTATTTCCTTGAAGAATGAGGTTGGAATTTTGATAGGTATTGTGTTGAATTTGTAGATTGCTTTGGGAAGTATTGCCATTTTCACGATGTTAATCTTTCCAATCCAGGAGCATGGGAGGCTTTGCCATTTTTTTAGTTCTGTGATGATTTCCTTTTTCAAGATTTTAAAGTTTTCATCATAGAGGTCCTTCACTTCATTGGTTAATTCCTAGGTATTTTATTTTTTGTGGGGCTATTACAAATGGAGTTGCTTTCCTAATTTCAGCCACACTTTTCTCATTGTTGGCATACAGAAAAGCCATTGATTTGGGGGGGTTAATTTTATAACCTGCTACTTTGCCAAAGTTTTGAATCAGCTTGAGTAATTTGGGAGTGGAGTCTATGGGGTTCTTTAAATACAAGATCATGACATCTGCAAAGAGGGAGAGTTTTATTTCTTCTTTCCCTATTTGGATCCCCTTTATGTCTGCATCTTGTCTTATTGCTGTAGCTAGGCATTCTAATACTAGATTGAAGAGAAGTGGAGAGAGTGGGCATCCTTGTCTTGTTCCTGAGTTAAGAGGAAATGGCTTTAGTTTTTCAACATTGAGTATAATGCTGGCTGTAGGTTTGTCATATACAGACTTTATTGTATTGAGGAATGTTCCATGGATTCCTAATTTTTCCAAAACCTTCATCATAAAGGGGTGTTGGATCTTGTCGAATCCTTTTTCTGCATCTATTGAGATAACCATGTGGTTCTTATCCTTGCTCCTGTTGATGTGATGAATAATATTAATTGATTTGCGTATATTGAACCAGCTTTATGTCCCTGAAATGAATCCTGTTTGATCGTGGTGTATGATTTTTTGGATGAATTGTTGAAGTTGATTGGCCAAGATTTGGTTGAGAAGTTTTGCATCAATATTCATCAAAGAAATGGGTCTATAGTTCTCTTTCTTTGATGAGTCTCTGCCTGGTTTTGGAATGAGGGTTATGATGGCGTCATAGAATGTGTTCGGTAGTGAGCTTTCTCTTTCAATTTCATTGAAGAGTTGGAGGAGAATTGGTGTGAGCTCTGCTTTGAAGGCCTTGTAAAATTCTGCTGTAAATCCATCTGGTCCTTGACTTTTCTTAGCTGGGAGGTCTCTTATTGCTGTTTCTATTTTAGTGCTTGATATGGGCCTGTTAAGATCGTTTAACTCATCTTGGTTTAGTTTTGGCATGTCAATATTTGCTAGTAAAAGGTCCATTTCTGTCAAGTTCTCAAACTTATTAGCATAAAGTTTTGAGAAGTATTCCCTTATAATGTTCTGAATCTTGGTTGTTTCCGTGGTGATGTTTCCATTCTCATCTCTGAGTTTATTAATTTGGGTGTGTTCTCTCCTTTTTCTGATAAGATTTGCTAAGGGTCTGTCAATTTTGTTAAGTTTTTCGAAGAACCAACTCTTTGTTTTGTTGATTCTTTCTGTAGTTTATTTGGATTCAAATTCATTTAATTCTGATTTAATTTTGATTATTTCTTTCCGTCTACTGGATTGGGGTTTATCTTGTTGCTCTTTTTCTTTCTTTTTTTTTTTCTTTTTTTTTTTTAATTTAATTTAATTTTATTTGTGAACATACTGTACAGAGGAGTTACAGTTACATGGGCAGGATAATGCGTACATTTCTTACCAAGCATTGCAGCCTCCTCCTTTGTTTACCCTTCACATCCCTTCCCAGCCTTCCCCCTCCCCCCCTAATCCCAATCCTTCTCCTTCCCCCCCTTCCCCCCCCTTCCCCCCCCCCCCCGCACCAACATTGTAAAGCTCGTTTTGGACATGACAACTTGTACTTCTTATTGTTGCAACAGGACCACCTGTATCCTTAAACAAGTGGTTTTTCCCCATCTCCTCCACAAGTTATCCTGACATCAAATCTAGTGAAAGCAGGGGTTATGCTGTGGGGGAGGAACATACAAAGCAACAAAGAGATAATCTTATAAATGTGTTAGAAACACATGCATGAAAGAAAAAAAAACATTAAAATACACATCTAAGGGTTCATTTTCCTGACATCACATTATCTGACCTTTTCCGCTTGACTCATACATATACTAGATATTACAAATAAGGGAAACCATGGGACCTACGTTTCTTTGGGCCTGGCTTACTTCACTTAATATAATTTTTTCCAAGTTTTTCCATTTCCTAACAAATGGGGCAATGTCATTCTTTCTGATGGAGGCATAGAATTCCATTGTGTATATATACCACATTTTCTTGATCCATTCATCTACTGAGGGGCATCTGGGTTGGTTCCATATCTTAGCTATGGTAAATAATGCTGCAATAAACATAGTTGTGCTGGTAGCTTTAGTGTGGTCTTGTTTGTAAACATTAGGGTAAATGCCCAAAAGTGGGATTGCTGTGTCATAGGGGAGCTCTATGTGAAGTCTTTTGAGGAACCTCCATACTGCTTTCCAAAGTGGTTGAACAAGTTTACATTCCCACCAACAATGAAGTAAGGTTCCTTTCTGTCCACATCCCCTCCAGCATCTGTTGTTGTTAGAGTTCTTGATTTTTGCCGTTCTAACTGTAGTGAAGTGATATCTCAATGTTGTTTTGATTTGCATTTCTTTTATGGCTAGGGATGTTGAACATTTCTTCATGTGTCTATTGGCCATCCTTCTTTCTTCTTCAGAGAAGTTTCTCTTTAAGTCTTTCGCCCACTTATTTATTGGGCAGTTGTTTCTTTGAGGATTTGTTGTTGGGGGGTTTAATTTTTTGAGTTCCAAGTATATTTTAGATATGAGACCCTTGTCTGTTGTATGGCTAGTAAACATCTTCTCCCAATCCGTGGGCTTTCTATTGATCTTGCTAGCTATGTCATTTGCCCTGCAGAAGCTCTGCAACTTTATGCAATCCCATTTGTCCAACCTTTCTTTGATTTGTTGTGTTTCCGGGTCTCTATTCAGAAAATTTCGGCCTGAGCCAAGGAGACCTAGGGTTTCTCCTATTCCATCCTGTAATGTTTTCAGAGTGTCTGCTTTGACTTCAAGGTCTTTAATCCATTTGGAGTTGATTCTGGTGCAGGGTGATATATAAGGATCTAGCTTAAGTTTTCTACATGTGGTTAACCAATTTAGCCAGCACCATTTACTGAAGAGCTTGCTGCTCTTTTTCAAGGAGGTTTAGATGTGTTATTAAATTGTTAGTTTCAGATCTCTCCAATTTGTTAATGTAGGAGCTCAGAGCTATAAACTTGCCTCTGAGTACTGCCTTTGCTATGTCCCAGAGGAGCTGGTAATTTGTGTGTTCATTTTTGTTGAATAGCATGAACATTTTAATTTCCTTTCTAATGGAATCTTCAATGACCCACTCATGATTCACCAGTGTGTTGGTCAGCCTCCATGTGATGCCGGACTTTCTTTGGTGGCTTTTGTTGTTGAGTTCTAATTTTATTCCCTTGTGGTCAGAGAGAATGCAAGGTATAACTTCAATGTTTCTGAATTTAGACAAGTTTGCCTTTTGGCCAAAAAGGTGGTCTATTTTAGAAAACGTTCCATTTGCTGCTGAGAAAAATGTGTATTCTGATGCTGCTGGGTGAAATGTTCGGTAGATGTCTGTTAAGTCTAGTTGATCTATGCAGCTGTTTAGATCTGCGGTTTCTCTTTTGAGTTTTTGCCGAGTTGATCTATTGAGTGGGGAGAGTGGTGTGTTAAAATCAGCAACAATTAATGTCTTTGGATCTATATGGGATTTGAGGGAAAGTAGTGTTTCTTTGATAAATTTGGGTGCTCCATTGTTTGGCGAATAGATATTTAGAATTGTAATATCCTCCTGAAGTAGAGATCCTTTAATTAGTATGTAGCGACCTTCTTTATCTCTTCTCACGAATTTTAATTTGAAGTCTATTTTATCTGATATTAGGATTGCAACTCCTGCCTGTTTATGGTGACCGTTTGCTTGGTAGATTTTGTTCCAGCCTTTAACATTGAAAATGTGTTTGTTTTTACGGGCAAGATGTGACTCCTGCAGGCAGCAGATAGAAGGGTCTTGCTTTTTAATCCAACTAGACAGTCTATGTCGCTTAATTGGAGAGTTCAGTCCGTTAACGTTAAGAGATAGGACTGAGAGTTATTTGGGGGTTCCTGCCATGTTATCCACCTTCTTGGGGGCTGGGAAAACTGGGTTCTTCCTATGGTTCTTGGATTCTCAATTTGGGTGCAGTTTCTTGGCCTTTATTGCGGTCTTGTTGGTTTTCTATGTGTAGGACATCTTTAAGAATCTTTTGTAGGGCTGGTTTGGTGGAGATGTATTGTTTCAATTTTTCTTTGCTATGGAAGGTTTTTATTTGGCCTTCAGTTATGAAGGAGAGTTTAGCTGGGTACAGTATTCTTGGTTGATAGTTGTTTGTTTTTAGGGCATAGCATACATCATTCCAGGCTCTTCTTGCTTTGATAGTCTCTGCTGAGAAATTTGAGGTGATTCTAATTGGTTTCCCTTTATAGTTGATTACCCTTTTCTCCTTGACAGCTTTAAGGATCTTTTCCTTGTTCTGAGTTGATCCTGTGTGGATTATAATGTGACGGTGGGATGTACTATTCTGGTCTGGTCTATTTGGGGTTCTAAAAGCTTCTTGTATCTGGATAGGCCTATCTTTTTGTATGTTTGGGAAGTTCTCTGCTAGGATCCTGTTAAACAAATTTCCTAAACCATTAATTTCTGTTTCTAGGTGTTCCTCTACACCCATTATCCTTAGATAAGGCCTTCTAATGGTGTCTTCCAGGTGTTGGATAGATCTATCATATTTCTTGGACTTGTCTTGGATGGTTGTATGTTCTTTCTCTATAATATCTATACTGAGATTCGATCTTCTGCATGGTCTAACCTGCTGTCAAGACTCTCTACTTTGTTTTTTTCTCTTTTCCTTCTAATTGGTCAGCTTTGATGGCTTCAAGTTCTTTGTTGAAGCTCTGTTTTAGGTCTTGTATGAATTTCTTTACTTGCTTAATTTGGTGTTCAGTGTTTGTTCTCAAATCACTTAGTTGATTGGTTATAGTTTTTTGGACTCCCATTCCTTCTGTTGGGTTCCATTCAGCATTCCATTTGTGGTCTCCCTGACATCCTTCAGCTCTTTGTTAATGGATTCCATGAATGCCTTTAGTGATCTTTGTGTATTCTCTACCTGTTCTCTCAATTCCTGTATTACTCTTTGATTAGCTTCCTCCCGTTCGTGGGATTCCTGTAGTTCTCTCTCCTCCCATTCGTGGGATTCCTGCAGTTCTCTTTGAGCATTCTCAGCCTGCTCACGCCATTCCTCCCTTTCTCTTTGAGTATTCTCAAGTTGTTCATGCAAATCCTGTATCATTTTTTGAGGAGCTTCCTCACGCTTATGATATTCCTGTATAAGCTTTTGGGATGCCTCCTCTCTCTCCCTTTCACGCTCATACAGAGTCCTTTGTAAGTTGTCAGACTTCTCATTTATCATGTTTGCCAGCAGTGTTTGTAGAGCTATTTGGGAACTCTGCTCTGGATTATTCATTATCTGTTCTGACCCCTGATTATCAAGATTGGGAATTGAGATATCCGGATTTGCCACTTTTCTTGTGTTTTCACGGCTTACTCTGCCCATTTGAGATGAAAATAGCACCAGTTTTGTGCTAGAACACTATCTTAAGGCAACCACCAATCAAAGTTTGCATTTGTACAGTCAATAGTCTACAGATACAATCTAGTTCAACAGATACATCTATTCAACATCAAACAACTATATATTAATGGGCTTCGAACCGCAGAGAAGAATTTGGAAAACCAGAAATTATTAGGGTTAGGGAGAGATGTGGGTAAAAAATAGGAATAGATTGGTGTGGGGAGGCACAGGGAGAGTTAACTATGTCCTAATCCCAATGCAGGAAATAGGTTGGGTAGGATGCAAGTAGAGAGAGAGAGACAAAGAAGAAAGGGAAAGGGAAATGAAAAGAGACCAGAAAAAAATAGAAACGTAACAGTTAATATTATTATGGAGTATAAAAGACCATCTATTTAGAGAGGAATGTGAGTATATTAAGAGATGGGAAGGGACATAGAGGAGAAGTGAAAAACTTAAAAAAATGCTTAAAATATTATATAGGTATAAAGAGGTAGTAGTGCTATTAAGGAATTTAAGTCTCAGAGGTTTTGAATTGAATAATAAATTTGTGGATCCAGTGTTATCACAATGGGGGATAGGGTCTACTAGTTAACTACGGGTTTATCTGAGGATGTGCAGGACAAGAGTTAAGTCACATAAAGATCAAAAGAGAGGAAAAGGTGGAAAGGATAAGAAAGGGAGAAAACAAGATTAGAAGTTCAGTAGAGCTAGACAAAAAACAAAAAGAGAATTAAGAAAGAAAGAAAAATAGAAAGAAGACAAGAAAAGAAAGGAAAACGCACATTCACGTATTCCTAAAATAAAAATTATAAGAGGAAAAATAGTAACTGGAAAACAATTATTTTTTCAAAAAAGGCAAACATTAAAGATTAATAAAATTTTTAGAAAGGGAAAAACAATTTTATATATATATAAGGTACCAAAAAAAAAATGAAAAGAAAAGAAGAAGAAGAAAAAAAAAAGTTCTTTGATTTTTTTTTTTTTTTGGGAGAGGTGTGAGGAATCCTGTATCTCCCTTTTGTCTGTAACCAGCCTCTTGTTGGAGTGTCTGGTCAGCTTGAGGTCCTGTGGCTTGATTGGTTTCTTAAGTCAGTTTGTTCGGACAGGCAGAAAAATGCTCTGCTTTACCCAAGATTTTGAGATCCCGCTCCCAGATTAGTTTAATGGGAGGGTGATCTGCTTTGAGAATCACAAAAGAGGGGGATGCAGTGGTAAGGCTAGGTTCTGGGTAGAGTTGAGGCCTTTCAACAATCAGTAGCTTTTTCCCTGGGGCTATTTTGTGAAAAAAACTCACAGCGCCCAGCCTGGAGCCATTCTCAGGGTTTCTGTTTTTCAATTGATTGTTGAGGCTGCTAGAGGGAGGGGCAGCCTCTGGCTCTGGTTACCCAGTGAGGAAAGCCACTCCAATGGCTGGCGTCTGAGCTGGGTGACTTTTCCCTGGATGGAGCTGAGTCTGGCAGGTCACTTCGCTGTTAAGTTCTTGTGACCTGTTAAATGACTCGTTTTATTCCAAGGCCTGAGTTGGAGCTGGCAGCTCCTCCGAGCTTTGTCAGTATCCAAGATGGAGATCACCAGTGCTGGGGGGGGAGGGGTGACCTTCCTTCCTCTGCTCCCTGAGAAGGAGTGAGGACATTGGGCTTCTACTCACGCCGAGTCTTGGATCCTGGGTCGTCTCTGGTCTGCAAACTGCAGGATGAGGATGTCCGCTCCTTGTCAGTTCTTGCTGGTGTTGGATAGAATCCACTCGCCCGCTGCATCTGGCTCCTTCCTCCCGGACTCTCTGTGTGAGCGCTCAGGTATGGCCTCAGCTGCGGTCTCCGCCGAGACCCTGTCACCGACGCCGCCGCGGTGGCTGCTGGCAAGCGCTCAGATGTGTCTCCTTGCCTTGGCTTTCCCTTTCTTGTCTAACTCTCTGTCCTGTGATGGCACACTTGGTGTGATTCTCTGGCTTAGGACTGTTCACTGGAACTCTAAAACTGCTTTCTATGGGAGAGCTTGTTCAGATTCCAACTTCTCCTCTGCCATCTTCCCGGAACCCCAAGAAGTATACATTTTATACCCTGAGCCCTTATTCTTCTTTAGAATCCTTTTTATTCTTTCAGTGTATTTGAAATATAAATTTGGCTAGGAGGATTTAATCTTAGCAATATAGGACTGGTGCTCAAGACGAGTACTAAATTCATGGTGTTTCTGCTATTTTGAAGAGGAGGATGACAAGAGCCAATGTTGTTGTTTTTTCTCCTTGGCCCAGTTTTATAGTTTTCAATCTCCCAAAAGTATGCCAGTAGCAAAAAGCAGTTTGAAGAGAAAGAAAACTAGATCCAGATGCTACTTCTTGAGACAGCCACAGGTTTTTGTCTCATTATTCATCAGAGGGATTTCAATACATTCTCCAGAAACAATATCAGGAACACTGATCCCTGTGTTTAGAGTTCAGTTGGCAATGAAGCAGCACTCAAAGGATGAGTGCAAGTTCTTGGTTGCCAGGATAGTTTCTCAAGGCATCTGGCAACTTTAAGTACAGAAGTGACTCTAGCTGTTTGAGGGAATGAGAGGCTGAGAAGCTGACCAGTCCCATAGTGTATCAAGAACTGCTTGACACAGTACTTCCAAGTCAAACAGAGGAGGGGAGACATGGCCTCTCCCAATGACCCATACTCATGTTCATTTTTCCAGCAGTGAAAGCTGTCTGAGGCCCACAGGGTGTTGTAAGGACATAAGGGATGGATGGATCTAGCCTGTTGGGTATGTTTACTTTACATGAGTGAGACAGAAATCTCAATTGCTTAGAACCTACAATGGCCAGGAAGAGATTGAAGACTTTTGTTTTCACTGGAAGCCAAATCAGTCACTGATTCTTTTTGCCAGAATCTTTCACTCTTCCCTCAGTGAGGCTCCCGGCAGGTTGTCTGTGCCAACCATTCTTCCATGGCCACCAATAACCTGTAAGAGTCCCTTTTTCTTCAGAAACAGGACCTATGGGAATACTGCAACTTATAGAAAGCTCTAAGGAAAAGGTACTACTGGATGACGTGGAAGTCCCTCGCTGCTAGTAAAGTTGGGAGATGGTAAGTTCCATAAGCTTTCCTTTACCAAGCATGAGGTTGGGGTAGGGTGGGAAGGGATGGGATAGAGATCTTTAAGCCAAGCTGGCCTCACTCATTAGAAAGTAAACTGTCCCAGAGGGTGATCTGTGACTAGAAACAGGTTGTTTTCTGTCCTTGCCCCAGGGCAGATCAAAGTGCAAATAGCTTCCATTGTGGGAGTCCTAAGGAGTAAGTGTTGACACCTCAGGGTCTCTAGTCCTAGAACTGACCAGGTCGGATGACCCCAAATCTTCTAAGGCTGCTGGGTCAGAACTGAAGGCAAGCATGGCCAAGGCACTTTCATCCCTCAGTAGGTTAAGGATTGAGGGCAAGCTGTGATGGAGGCACCACCCAGCCTATCTACCAGTGTTTGACTAAGAACATTTATGTTTTCTCTTAAGTACCCATTTTCTGGTGGCTTTGGCTTATTTCTTTACAATTTTGAAGAAGTAGTTATGGTTCATAATTAATGACTCATGCCTCACATCTTAGAAAACTCCTGTTGATAATTTTACCAGTACATCACCATGAATTTCTCAGGAATGGCTTTTGTTTTCTCCTAGCCAGAGCTTTGCATTCATTGCCACACAAGCTAATGTTGAATTAATTCCTATAGATAGGTGATTTTTTTGTCCAATTGCAAAGTGCAGCATCTACCTTATTTTCACGTACCTTAGTAATTGTATCAAATACTTAATAGAGTTCTTGACAAGCATGATAAGCAAAGTTCAGAGGTGAAGATACAGCTCAGTGGTAGAGTACATGCCTGGCATGCACAAGACTTTCAGTTCAGTCCCCAGCACGAAAGAGAGGAAAGGCAAGTAATGTTACGCTCAGGAGAGGATACATTAGGACTCATAGAAAAACAGCACCCAGATTGGCATTGAGAAGTTACGTCCTGAGGGAACACAGGTAGAATGTTTGTAGGGGGAAAGAAAAGAGCCCCTTGATGTGTGTACCCTTTTAGAAAGCAGAGGTAGAAACAGGGGATGGACCTCTGGTAGTCAGCCTAGGCCATGGGAGGAAGAAGCCATGACATGTATGTTACTCTAATGGGACCAGAGTGTAAAGTGGCACCACCATACCAGGCCATGGCCCAACAAGAACAGGTTTGTCAGAAGGACTTTCTTGCATTGGAGAGGTGTCTTTTGACCACTTTGGCCTTGTTAATGGTATTTCCTTATGCTGTTCTTTTTTCCTTCCAACTTGTCATACCTATAGAATATCCTGTCCAGGAGACCCATTCTCTCTAATCTCATTCTCTAAAAGTCTCCCAGTTTATAGCTGTACATATCCTAGACCAAAAAAGTAGGGGGTGGGCATTCTGTCAGACATAGATTGAAACTGAAAGGTATCTTTGAAGTAGACTTTGACAAGGTTCTGGTATTGACAGTCTTGTGTTGATATGTGCTGTGATTGCAATCAGCTTCTGGTCTAATTCTGAAATGACAGTGGGAGAGAAATGGTGATAGGACATCATGGACCACTATGATTTCAAACCCTTCTCAGGTACATCCCCATTCATGGATGTGCTATCAGCCAACCTACAGATGTCTGTTAAAGGAGAGATGGATGGGAAAAGGAAATTTCTTGGCCACAGATGAGACCAGCCTTTGGACAAGTGGTTGCCTTTCAGTGTGAGGCAAAGAGTGCCTACCTATACAGAGATATTTTTCAGGAAGCAAGACGATTCACCCACATCTTGTTATCCACAAAATAATCTGAGAAGAACTCTGTAAACCCAGAGGTGGGAGTCATGTGCTTTGCATTTCTATATGACTGCTTTGCTTCATGGCTCTTTATGCTCTTCTGAAACCTCCTACTGAGCTGGCCCACAATGTGCCCAGGAGGCAGGAATTAAAGGGGACTTGGTAGCTTGGCTGCTAATCACTCTGGCCACACTGACTTAGGGCTACAGGCATGTGCTGGGCATCTGCTCCATTCTAGTGGTATGGGCTCCAGTGGGAGCTTTGACTCTTACCAGGAGAAGCTAACAGTGCCTCTGTCTTTGAGCCATCTCCCAGGTCAGGATGTCTTTATCAGCAGTGGCTCGAGCTATGCCATAGCTCTCATCGTGACAGGTATTTTCCTTTCAATTTCCTTCCTTCCTTTCTTTCTTCCTTCCTTCCTCCCTTCCTTCCTTTCTTTCTTTTTTCTCTCTTTCTCTTTCTTTTTTTCTTTTTTTCTTTCTTTCTTTCTTACTTTCTTCTTTCCTTCCTTCCTTCTTTCTTTTCCTGTTTTCTTTCTTTATTTTGTCAGTCTTGGGACTTGAACTCTAGGCCTAGGAGCTGTCTTTCCATTCTTCAGCTCAAGTCTAGCTCTCTATAACTTGAGCCACAGTGCCACTTCCAGTTTTCTGGTGGTTTCTTGGAGATAAGTGTCTCAAGACCCTTCTTGCCCAGGCGAATTTTTAACTGGCATACTCAGATCTCTGCCTCCTGAGTAGCTAGGTTTACAGTCATGGGCACTGGTGCCCAGCTTGACAAGTTAATTATTTGCTAAACATAACAATGGCCACATTCTGTCCTATGAGGAGTTTCCCCATCATCCTACAACACTGGTGGTCTTAGGGTTGTTGCAGAGCACACAGCAAGGGGGCTTTCTATGCATGCATATTGACTAGTACCTGAAAAGGCAGCTTGCAAAGGTCAGGGAGATTGTTGCTAAAGAGATTGTTGTTCAAAAGCCCCCAATGCTAGAAAGCCTCTAGAATTGCATACATCTCAACTTGCACAGGGCATTTCCAAATTTTAAGTTCTAGTGTTGGTTCTTTTCCTTTGTACACAGCTTTAGTAGGTTGCTCCAGACAAGGAAAGCTACCTACGGAAGGTCTGTGTGTTAACTACACTCACCCAGACCAAGCAGTTCAGGGCTTGATTTTTGGTACATTTTTAGACTAATCTGTTCACTCGTGAGGTTTTTTTAATGTTTCCAAGATCATTTAAGATGATTTTGTGCCATCTCACTTAGGTTTCTATCCTAAGTTAAATCAGCAACAACAATAACAAAAACAACAATGAACAGACTGACTGGACTCACTTGTAAAGTAGTTAAAAGTGCCCCCTGCTGTTAAAACTGCAGAAATACCCATTGCTTGTAACCTCCAGAGAAACAAAGGCTTTCTTCTTCTTATTATTATTATTGTGAAAATACCGTACAGAGGGGTCTTTCTTTTCCTATGCTATTCCTCTTGTTTCATAGTTACAGTGTACTTTGTCCCCAGCACATATGTCTCTCCTTCCAGAAAATAAGAAATGTACAGACTGTTTATTTTTGTTCTATGCAAAGCAAAGCACATCAGGCTGAGCATGAGTTTTCTGTAGTTTGGTTGTCTACTAGCAAAATGCTTATAGTACTCTATACCCAAAGTGGTCCTTATCATTGGAACTTATGGTGAGTTCCAGGTGATAAAAAAAAGTCCAGAGTGCCCTGAAAACAGTCACTGCCGATGACAGCAGGTGTATCTCAGTGCACTGGGCAGCGTCTTCTATTGTGGCCTAGACTTAACTTACTTCATAGACCAAGATGGCAGATGCAATCAGGTTTGCAGAGCCAATGTGTTTGCATCAGGGTTGGGGTTAGTTTTCCAAGTACTATCACTGAAGATCACAGCCCTGCATAGGCTTCAATGTCAGTGATTTAACTCAATTGACTCAATTAACTCATCTGCGCTTTCTGACATAAATGACTGCTTATCAGAGGCCAATAACTGAAACCCAGCAAGTGATCAGGCATGTTGGCTAAGAGTGCTGTATAGATAATGTACAGTTGCATGGTACTTGTGCTGTACACTTCTCCTATGCTTCCCTGAATTCTAAATATTTCTAATAGAGAGGAAAGAAGCCATATGTTAATGGCTTCTTTGCCTTAATATCTGAATCCAGCTAACGAGCTCATCCTACATCTGTTGGGTTGTTTTGATAGTACTATCGTTTGATTGGACTCAAAACCTCATACATGCTAGGCATGCAGTCTACCACTCTCCTGCCCGCTTCTTGCTTTAAGTATTTTAAGTAATTTTTGGGCTTTGCTCTTCCCCCACATATACCTCCCACAGAGCTGGGATTTCAGGAATAAACTACCTAGCCAGAAGTATTTGTGGAGATAAGGTCTGCTTGCTAACACTTTGCCTAGACTAGCCTTGGATCTCCGTCCTCCCCATCTCTGTTATTCCCCAGAATAACATACCTATGGTTTACAATGTTATAATCCCATTATTATTCTGGGTTCTCTAATTGGAGTTTTGTGGTGCTAGAAGGCACTGCCTTTTTTGAAATTATAAACCTTCATCAGTGGACATAATTCTGCTCTAGACTATCAGCACCTCATATCAATGTCTGGATACCGCTCATTGCTAAATCATAGTTCAGGATATGTTGCATGACTTTAAGCCTCACTTTTACACACACACACACACACACACACACACACACACACACACAAACCATTGTCTTTTGTGGTGACTTTGTACATCTTCTGTGAGACCACCTGAGTCCTCTCCTGTGCATCTTAGAGCTTTTCTTACCAATTTTACTTCTCTCCAGTCTGCTTCCTCCTCATGTGTCCAGTCTCTAATCTTGACAGTGGCTGAGGCTTGTAGTACTGGGATTAGAGAAAGAGAAAAGATAGATACAGATATTTAAGTAGAAACCTCATCTCTTGCACTTTTAGGTGATTTTAGATGCTTGTTTTCATCAGATCTTGACTCCTATTTCTTCTCCCAGCCTCCCAAAGCCATGTCTTTCTCCTGGATCCCACAGAAGGCTCAGCTGATATTATAGGAAACAGAAACATTGTGCTTCTGTGAAACCTGCATTGCTGCTGCTTTGAGTAAATGTATTTTTATCAGCGATAATTTTTCTTAATGGAATATGGGAGAATCAAAAAAATAATTATTTAAAGCAGTTTCACTTAACCTCTCACTTACTCAATTTAAATTAACTTCATATGCCTATGAGGGACATTACATAAAACAAACTTTCTATGTACAGATTTTTTGCTTGTTTCTGTGGTATCATGACTCAAATTCCTTAAACTTTTTGAGGCAAAGATCTTCATTGTCGTAAATATTCAGAATGGAAGAGAGAATGGAGATCAACTAACATGTTAGATCGTCAATTGTCCAGGGCTGCTATTTCCACGATTGGACTTGATGATAGCCAGTTTGCAGATTCATTGCCATGAAATGGCCTTTATATCATTGATAAAACTGAGTATCTTGGGTTCCCTTTATAGTATTGGACTTTTGATGTCTGCATACTATCTGTCTGAAGGACCCAAGAGCAAGCTCATCTCCACAGAAGTGAGGTCTCTTCTCATGATAGAGTGAGATAATGTGGGGGCTTTCCAAAGGAAAAGGCTATTACTCAGCACTCTGATATTATAGGATTTGGAGAGAGAACAAAACAAGCCAATAAACTGGCCCTAGAACTTGACCTCTTCCCACTCATTCCTTTAATCAGATAATAAAGCTGAGTAAGCTGAGGAAGGAAGCACACTACTTCCTAATTCAAATCTTGTTGCCTGGTTTTCCCAGACAATTCCTACACCCTTCCATGAGGGTTTGACTTAACATCTGATCTTGTCAAGTGTCTTCTCAGAAGGAATTCTATTGAATAATAATGTCTTCAAAAACTAACTTTGTGGAAAATCTTTCCTTCCCTTTCATATCTAAGACAGCTTTTAACTCAGTTCACAGATGATCCAGTGGGAACAAATACAAATTTAGTATACTGCATTGTACACCTTTTAATGTACACCTTTTTATGGGCTTTAATTTCTTTTTTTTTTTTTTTTTGTCAGTCGTGGGGCTTGAACTCTGGGCCTGGGCGCTGTCCCTCAGCTCTTCAGCTCAAGGCGAGCGCTCTACCACTTGAGCTACAGTGCCACTTCCTGTTTGCTGGTGGTTTATTGGAGATAGGAGTCTCACAGTCTCTCCTGCCTGGGCTGGCTTTGAACCGCGATCCTCAGATCTCAGCCTCCTGAGTAGCTAAGATTACAGGCGTGAGCCACCAGCGGCCCGCTGGGCTTTAATTTCAAGTTTTAAAAGATACATATAAAAACCCAGAGCCTGCTGGTTCATGCCTGTAATCGCAGCTACTCAGGGGGCTGAAATCTGAGGATTTCAGTTTGAAGTCAGCCGAGACAAGGAAGTCCATGAGATTCATCTCCAATAAACTAATCAGAAAAAGCTGGAAGTGGTGTTGGGACTTACTTGGTATAATACTAGCTTTCAGCACAAAGAGGCTCAGAGACAATGCCCAGGCCCTATGTTCAAGCCCCATGACTAGCAAACAAAACCGTATGTATACTTAACAAAACTGTACACATTTTCCTCTTTAGGTCCATCATGATCTCCTACCACTAGCCACACTGCCGCTGGATTTTTGTAGTTCATGATACTGCAGCTTTGTGGACTGGGGAGGTCTATCCTGACAGGTCATTTCTACAAAGCTTTGTGGGTGGCTGTGTTTTAACAAATTGAGTTTCTGTTCAACTCATGTTTAAAAATGAGTTTACACATCATCACGGCACCCTTCCTCTGAGCAGGGCTGCTGGTGAAATCAGCATGGACCCCTGAAATAGAGACATAATTTAATTTGACATTATTATCATTCCAGGCAAAAATTGAAATTCCAGTTATAAAACAATGTATAAATCCTATTGAAATCCTGGTATTGATTTTCCTCATAGACTTAAAACCAGATTTTTTTTTTTTAATTTTGAAAATATGGTACAGAAGGGTTACAATTACATGAGCAAGGTAATGAGTACATTTCTTTTTTTGGGGGGGGTCCGGTCGTGGGCCTGAACTCTGGGCCTGGGCACTGTCCCTCAGCTCTTCACCTCAAGGCTAGAACTCTACCACTTGAGCCACAGAATCACTTCCAGCTTTTTTTTTCTGCTTCTGTGGTTCTGAGGAATCAAACCCAGGGCCTCATGCATGCAAGGCAAGCACTGTACCACTGATCCACTTTCCCAGCCCACATGAGTAATTCTAGCTACTCAAAAGTCTGAGAGCCATCTAGAGGATCTTGTGTTGAGACCAGATCAATTAGAAAAGTCTGTTAAAATTGAGTCTCCAATGATTAGTACAAACAGGACTGAAAGTGTGATTTAAGTACTCAAGTGCCAACCAACTAAGCAGAAGGCCCAGAGTTCAACTGCACGACTTGCACAAGTGTGGGGGGAGGAAGGGGAGAGGGGAAATGCAGCACTATATTCCATCTGATAGTATTCAGAGGATGGGGAACTAGTAGGAAGTGCCTCAATAGCTGTTGTCAGTCACACCCTGGCTTAGAACTCTGTATATGAAAAGTTGTAGTTAAGGAACCTCCATACTGCTTTCCAAAGTGGTTGAACAAGTTTACATCCCCTATGACCTAGCAATCCCACTTTTGGGCATTTACCCAAATGTTTACAAACAAGACCACACTAAAGCTACCAGCACAACTATGTTTATTGCAGCATTATTTACCATTGCGGAGATCTGGAACCAACCCAGATGCCCCTCAGTAGATGAATGGATCAAGAAAATGTGGTATATATACACAGTGGAATTCTATGCCTCCATGAGAAAGAATGACATTGCCCCATTTGTTAGGAAATGGAAAGACTTGGAAAAAATTATATTAAGTGAAGTAAGCCAGGCCCAAAGAAACATAGGCCCCATGGTTTCCCTTATTTGCAATATCTAGTATATGTATGAGTCAAGCGGAAAAGGTCAGATAATGTGATGTTAGGAAAATGAACCCTTAGATATGTATTTTAATGTTTTTTTCTTTCATGCATGTGTTTCTAATGCATTTATAAGATTATTTCTTTGTTGCTTTGTATGTCCCTCCCCCACAGTATAACCCCTGCTTTCACTATATTTGATGTCAGTATAACTTGTGGAGGAGATGGGGGAAAAACAAGTCGTTTAAGGATACAGGTGGACCTGTTGCAACAATGAGAAGTACAAGTTGTCATGTCGAAAAAGAGCTTTACAATGTTGGTGCGTGGGGGGGGGAAGGATTGGGACTGGGGAGGGAGAGGGGAGGCTGGGAAGGGATGTGAAGGATAAACAAAGGAGGAGGCTGCAATGCTTGATAAGAAATGTACACATTATCCTGCCCATGTAATTGTAACCCCTCTGTACAGTATGTTCACAAATAAAATAAAATAAATAAAAAAAAAGGAAAAAGAATATAAGTCAAGTAGGCCAGGCCCAAAGGAACATAGGTCCCATGGTTTCCCTTATTTGCAATAACTAGTATACTCTAGGATAATCTTACCAGACAAGCAGAAAAGGTCAAAAGTTATGTACTTATGATCATATAAGATGATGCTAAGAGAAATGAACCCCACAACAGGGAAACAATAGTATTTTTCTTTGTCACTGTTGCTTTTAATGTACTATATGGTTTTTAAATTTCTTTTGCATGTTCGTTCCCCATGGTATAACACCTGTTGTTGCTGTATTTGATTCTGGTGCCCTGCATCTTGTATATACATTTTTCTAATTTGGGGAGGGGAAGAGAACTAACAAAATGCTGAAACAAGGATACAGGTTCACCCATTTTAACAATGAGACATACAGACATGTTGAAAATGAACTTTAAAACTTGGTGGGGCGAGGAGTTGGGGAGGGAAGGGATGGTAGGGGAAAAACAAAAGACGTGGTAACAATGCTCGATAGGAAATGGACTCATTACCTTACTCATGTAACTGTAACCACTCTGTATAGTACCTTTATAATTAAAAAAAATTTTTAAAGGAAAAAAAAAAGAAAAGTTGTAGTTATTCTTCAATTGTCAGGCTCAAATTACCTATAAATAATCACTTTATATGTATGTAGGTATAAGTTTATGCTTTGCTCTACTGTGTGAAATCAGAACAAGAAATTACCTCTGAAACCAGAATCAGCTGTATGGTGGGGAAGAAGAAGCAGGTTCCCTATATAGTATAGTATCAACCTCCCTGGAACTACAAAGCCTATAAAATAAACTCCAGCACAGCATTGGCTGTGTTTTATGGCAAGTTCTTGTCCCCTGCAAAGGCCACCTTCCCCCATGCCTGCTTTGCTCTTCAATTTCTTGTGGCAGTATCATCCACCAACACATACTGGGATACGGGCATTGAGATGCTTGTGATCTTTCTTTCCAACCTTATGTCTTAAATTAGCTTATCTCCTTGTCCAGAAGTTAATTTGGTCCAGTTTATAAGACCTTAGAAAATATCTGTTTCTAATTCAATGTGTAAAGTCTCCTTGCAAGGGCAGGTTATATCCCTTAGTCAATAACCCTTCAGTCAGTACCAGACAATCTTAGTGCCAAGTTCACTCTGAATTTTCCCTTTTCTTGGACACAAGAACTCCCTAAAGTCAGTATGATCCTTGGTTTTTCAAAGAGAGAAAGTTGGAAATGCTATATGCAATAGTCAGAGTGGCCAAGAGCCACTGTAAATAGGAAAGCAGTTCTGGCTATGTCACCCACAACCAGGGGCAGCAGCCACACATGTGTGATATCTAGGCTCTAGGTAAGCCTTTACAACTTGCAGCAGGTAGATCCACAGTCTACCTTTTCTGAGAGGAGGTGTTTTTTTTTTTTTTTTTTAAAAACAAATTTTAGTTTTTATGACTTGCACAGTTTCTGCTTGGAAACTTCCAATCTAGAATAGATTTTTTTCTTCTGATCACACATGCAATGTTTTTATTTGTTCCATGTGTATTTCTTTTAACTTTAGAAACTTAGTGAATACTTTCATTCAGTTTAAGAAGCTTAATTTTGTAGCAATAAAGGGCCCAGTCATTGGACTAGGAACATCCATATTGCCTCTTTTTGGTGTGGTTTGGACCAAGGAAAAGGCTTGGTTCCAAACACCCTGTACCCCCATAGGACAGGATCCAGATGGCTGCTCTACTGGTATCTTTCCCAAGGTTATGGGAGGCACATCTGTGAGTGGCTTGGTTAAAAACTTATTTTAGACAATGTCCTAAGAACCTGTGCTTTGGGTGTTGTTCCACTCAGGGTATCCTGTGTGTTCTCTGGGCACATTTCATCAAACCTACTTGGTTCATGTAATGCTGTAATACTTCCCAGGAGAAGGCCATTCCTCCCATGAGGAGCCTCCAGATTTACCTAAATCACACTGATACCCAGTTTTATATCAAGAATTGTTCTTTTACTTCACTTTAAAAGCTTCCCTTTTAAAGTGGCAGTGAGAGGCCATGCACTAGTGGCTCTCACACACCTGTAATACTAGCCTTTTGGGAGGCTGATACCAGAATTGTAGTTTGAAGCCAGTGTAGGGAGAGAAACCCAAGAGATTCTTATTGCAGTTAGCCTGGAAAAAGCCACTAGGGAGCAGTAGCTGGAATGTAGAGTGCCAGCTTTAAACAAAAAGAGCCAGGTTAAGAGCCAAAGGCCCTGAGTTCAAGTCCTATTATACATAATGTCCCCTGCACCCTTACCCATACACATTCTCCAACAAACACACAAAAGCAATTAGGGAGCAAACTTGCACAAATAAAGGAAATGGAGAGAGAGGTTCAGTATAATTTTGTGGTTCATTTTTTCACTATTTAAATTAGTCCATTCATGATGAGAGATTGTGTTTGTGTTTTCTCAATTACATATACCTTGTTCCTTAGTTCTAGAGACAGACTGGGGGAGTTGGCAGAGAGGAGAATCCACAGAGATTGAATTCTGTTGAAGGGAGGGACTGGATGTCAGATTGGATAGGGGGACAAGTGTAACTCCTCCAGCTCCACCACTGAGTGCCCGTAGTTTGACCTGGCCAATTGGCATAATGCTGTCTTGTACCCATCAGTGTGGGGAATGCAGGAAGACCATTGTGTCATGGAGAATAACTGTAGCTGAGGCAGTTGCTGAAGGAACTGACAGCCCACAGCTGAAGTAACAGAATCTCCCTTTGTAATTCACAGCTAAGTTTACCTCCTCGTGCAGAAATATCCTTGGGGAGCCTACAATGAGGGGAGATAGTACAATTTCAGGCAATATTGGGAGCATTTAGAGTACAATGAAGAAGAAAATGTGTGTCTCCTCTCTGAAATTTCAGAAGGTAAGAGTAACTGAGGAGAGGAAACTGTCAGTCACTGCTGAGTTGGTAGGGTTGAGAAGGAAGGCACATTGGATCTGGGAGTCACATGTGTAATCCTAACTATTAAAGATACTGAGATTTGGATGATCATTATTCAGGGCCAGCCCAGGCCAAAAACTGGGTGACATCTCCTCTTAAGCTAGCAATGAATATCAATTTCACTACAACAGGAAGCTTAAAATAGGTGAGTCCAGGCCCAGGCATGTACCTGGATAGGAAGCAAGAACATAACTAAAAAATGACCAGCACAAAATAGGCGTATAGCTCACTTACCTAGCAAGTACAATGCTCTGAGTTCTAACATGAGTACTATGAACAAGGGTAAGTATGGTGACCTCGGTGTTCCAGTGTGATTCACTGAGATGGCTACCGCATCTGTTGCTCTGTGGTCTCCTGCCAAAGAGGAAGAGTCCATCGACATTCCTCAATCTATGCCTACCAAGACAGCAAATGATGAGCAGAACCCCTCATGATGGCCAAAGATGGAGTTTGGTGGGAACTTTGGCCCCTCAAAGGGGAGGAGAGCAATGATATGCAGGACCAGATGGACTCCTGAGTGAGAGAAGGGCAGAAAGAGGCAATGTTGAGGTTGGTATGGGGTTTGTGTTTAATGACTAATATGGCTTCAATGGAAATGTTCTGACTTTGATTAATATGTTTTATGACATGTGAATCGAGGGAGAGCTAGGGCAGTCAGGGAAACACACTTGTGTAAATTTTCCATAGGTTGAAACTTACTCTAAAGTCTAAGTTGTTTTTGAAAAGTGAAATGTGGAGTTGATAAAAGAGCAAAACTCCCCAGTACTGGCACTGTTCTCTGTACATTTATTGCCTTATCCATCCCTCTTCTGGTGGGTATTGTCCACAGGGTGCCTCATACACCATCCCTGTGTGCTGCTCAAGCCAGAACAGCTGCTGTTGGGCAGGGAGGATCAGGAAGCCCTGATGCACTCACGTGCCAACAGTGCCTCCTTCCCTTGGAGGCACAACACAATCCAGAGCTCTGCAGCACCTAATCATTGCTATGAATTGGAGCCGCCAACACTTGGGCTTTTCCTGCATTAGTTCCCTACACCTCCAGACCAGCCTTTTGGGGACTTCTGAGACCTGGAGAGCAAGATATGTAGGCCTGGAGGCAGCATCTGTTCCCATTGGAGCACTGAGTTTGCCACAAGGACCTAACAGGCGGAGAACCTTGGGAATGAAAAGTGCAGGTTGGCTAAACCTTGATACTCTCTGCTAACATGCCAGGCATTCACTGACATTTATATTCTAGCCCTCTGTGTCCACCAAACCATGGCCATTTGGTGTGTGTGTGTGTGTGTGTGTGTGTGTGTGTGTGTGTGTGTGTGTGTGTGTGTGTGTGTATGTGTGTGTCTGATAAGTCAGGAAGTGATTGGATAGCAAACAAGAATGACCAGTGCTAATGGGTTCATATGGTTGACTGTACTGCCCCTTTATGAGAGATCTCTGGTAGTTGTGAATGTGATGTTGAAGTTGACAATCCTTTCCATCAACCCATCCCTCAATTTATCATTCAGTTCACATGCTACTCCATACTTTTCCAGCTCTCTGACCAGCATTCCAGGTTAACACTCAGTACTGTTCAGACCCAATACTTTGACATCAAGTAGATGACCAGTGCAGTGTCATTTGGGGTTATTTTCTTCTTCTTGTCACTATAGGATGATACTGTAAGGAAGTGGCCTATCCCCTCCTTGGCTTGCATGCCCACACTGTCTGACCACGACCACATCCAGTCCATTTCTATAAGCCCATAAGTTCTTAGTAAGTACGAAGGTGTCTTCTCAGAAATTCCATGCCACGTTTTAGGCTCCTGTCTTTCTTCACCTGTAGCCTGGAATACTTTCCTCAGATTTCTCAGATTACTGAGTTTTTCTGAAACTTCTCCAGCAATTTGAGAAGAGTAAGGGTTGGACTCAGTTTCAGCCTACTAGTTTCCTGATATCCAGGAGTCCCACCAGCACAAGAAGTATTCTGCCATCACCTGGGAGGTCCATGTTTAGCACATGATGGTATCAGATCAGGTCCCATAGTGTTCCACCTGGCATTGAAATGCTGTTTTGTCCATTTTACTATGCTGTGTCCACCTATCCCTACCTGATTAAGGGTAGATCTTTAAGCTCATTGTGAGTTATTACTGAAGAAGGTGACTTGCTCACAATTAAATGCTAATTCTACCACTAAAGAATCCTTATTTCCAGGAAAATGTTAAGATCATTGTAAACAATAATCTGGGGAATGTGTGGAGGTGCAATGGTATGGGAGGATGAGGGTCAACTAGAGGAAAGACTAAGTAAATATGGATAGGTAAACACCATCTAACCAAATGGCATTTTGGAAGTGGAATCTTTGTAGTGAATGTTGACAATGGTAGAATTCTTGATGGTTCATTGTGTTTGGAAAGATTCAAATTGGTTTGAAGTCTCTGCAACATAAGCACGTGCACCTTGATTAATATTATCAGTGTACACAACAAGTGCATGAGTATGTGAAGTTGTACACATACACACATATACACAAAGTTGGAATTGAAGAGATATTATTAGTTCAGACCTGGGACTAAAGAGCCTGTGCTACAAGCAGCACAAAGTGACCTATACTATGACAGCTCTTGCTCAGATTGTATGCTCACTGTAAGCCATACTTCCAGCCCTTCTTTTGTGATTATGTTGAAGGTGAGATCTCAAGACTTTTCTGCTTAGGCTGGTCTCGGAGCCACAATCCTCCAGATTTAAGCCTACTTATTAGCTAAGATTATAGGTGTGAGCCACCAATCCTGTCCCACTGCTTGTGTGTTTAAGTGGGAAACGGTTAACAGCCTTGAATCAGTCATGTCATTCATACTTTTGGCAAAATTCAGGAACTCCTTTCATTGTCTTGCACATCCAGCCATTTCGAAAAGTGAAAAGCACAAGTCAGGAAAGACTCTCTACTAACAAACAGATGTGTATGGAGCTAGCTTGGAAGAAGGACGATGGACCACCATGACAGTGTGCTGGCTAGAGACAGATGGCTCCAGTTAGACAAGATGGAGAGAACCAGATATGGGCATGAATAGAATGTAAATGGAAGACAGCCATGTTAGAGCTATTGGCTGACCTTCAAAGGGCAGAAAACAAAAAGAAGTAATGAGGCTAGGCATGGTGGTACATGCCTATGATCTGCATACACAGGGAGCTTAGCCCAAAGTCCTACTTAGATTAGACCTTATCTCAAAAAAGAGAAGAGAAGTGACTGAGAGAACAGAGCAGAACCTCTATCACCAAGTTCTCTGGACCTCAACATGTTGGCATATACTGTGTTGAGCATATACTTCTATTGACTAGTGGGACTAGGCTGTGGCTTCCATACTGTATGTTGAGAAAGAAAATGATGCTCTAAGATGGGAAAATTCAGTGGTCTTAGGGCCCTTCTCCTTTATCCATTCTCAATTGTCTGCCTTGAAGAACTGACTTAATATAAAGAATAAGGTTTATCGAGATTTCTGATAAGTGTTTACTTATAGAAGACCCTTTTCCCCCAAGGAGAGTCTGCTTAGTCAACCTGTGGCTTAGCAGAACATTCCACACTTTTCAGATGTTCATGACCTGTCCAAGACTGTGCTCAAATGCCAGCCTCACTTAGGGTGATGTTCAGAATCTTGCAAGGCTTTCTGCTGAGGAACAGGTTCCCTGCCACTGTGTTCATCCCTTTGCCTCTCTTTTTTTTTTTTTTTTTTTTTTTTTTTTTTTAATTTAATTTTATTTTATTTGAGAACATACTGTACAGAGGGGTTACAATTACATGGGCAGGATAATGCATACATTTCTTACCAAGCATTGCAGCCTCCTCCTTTGTTTACCCTTCACTTCCCTTCCCAGCCTCCCCCCTCCCTCCCACCCAATCATACCCCCCCTCCCCCCCCCCCGACATTGTAAAGCTGGGTTTTGACATGACATTTTGTACTTCTCATTGTTGCAACAGGTCCACCTGAATCCTTAAACGACTTGTTTGTCCCCATCTCCTCCACATGTTATACTGACATCAAATATAGTAAAAGCGGGGGTTACACTGTGGGGGAGGGACATACAAAGCAACAAAGAGATAATATTATAAATGCGTTAGAAACACATGCATGAAAGAAACAAAAACATTAAAATACATATTTGAGGTTTCATTTTCCTAACATCACATTATTTGACTTTTTCCGCTTGACTCATACCTATACTAGATATTGCAAATAAGGGAAACCATGGGACCTATGTTTCTTTGGGCCTGGCTTACTTCACTTAATATAATTTTTTCCAAGCCTTTCCATTTCCTAACAAATGGGGAAATGTCATTCTTTCTGATGGAGGCATAGAATTCCATTGTGTATATATACCACATCTTCTTGATCCATTCATCTACTGAGGGGCATCTGGGTTGGTTCCATGTCTTAGCTATGGTAAATAATGCTGCAATAAACATAGTTGTGCTGGTAGCTTTAGTGTGGCCTTGTTTGTGATCATTTGGGTAAATGCCCAAAAGTGGGATTGCTGGGTCATTGGGGAGCTCTATGTGGAGTCTTTTGAGGAACCTCCATACTGCTTTCCAAAGTGGTTGAACAAGTTTACATTCCCACCAACAATGAAGTAAGGTTCCTTTCTGTCCACATCCCCTCCAGCATCTGTTGTTGTTAGAGTTCTTGATTTTTGCTGTTCTAACTGGAGTGAGGTGATATCTCAAAGTTGTTTTGATTTGCATTTCTTTTATGGCTAGGGATGTTGAACATTTCTTCATGTGTCTATTGGCCATCCTTCTTTCTTCTTCAGAGAAGCTTCTCTTTAAGTCTTTCGCCCACTTACTTATTGGGCAGTTGTTTCTTTGAGGATTTGTTGTTGGGTGGTTTAATTTTTTGAGTTCCAAGTATATTTTAGATATGAGACCCTTGTCCGTTGTATGGCTAGTAAAGATCTTCTCCCAGTCCGTGGGCTTTCTATTGATCTTGCTAGCTATGTCATTTGCCCTGCAGAAGCTCTGCAACCTTATACAATCCCATTTGTCCAGCCTTTCTTTGATTTGTTGTGTTTCCGGGTCTCTATTCAGAAAATTTCGGCCTGAGCCAAGGAGACCCAGGGTTTCTCCTATTCCATCCTGTAATGTTTTCAGAGTGTCTGCTTTGAGTTCAAGGTCTTTGATCCATTTGGAGTTGATTCTGGTGCAGGGTGATATATAAGGATCTAGCTTTAGTTTTCTACATGTAGTTAACCAGTTTTGCCAGCACCATTTACTGAAGAGGCTGTCTGTCTTCCATTCTATTGTTTTAGCTCCCTTATCGAAGATTAGATGGCTATAGGTCTGTAGGTTCATTTCTGGGTTTTCAATTCTATTCCATTGGTCCTGAGGTCTGTTCTTATGCCAATACCAAGCTGTTTTGATTACTATGGCTTTATAGTAGAGTTTGAAATTTGGTATTGATATTCCTCCAGCAGTGTTCTTTCCGTTGAGGAGCGTTTTTGCTATTCGGGGTCTTTTATTGTTCCATATGAATTTTTGGATTGCCTCTTCTATTTCCTTGAAGAATGAGGGTGGAATTTTGATAGGTATTGCGTTGAATTTGTAGATAGCCTTGGAGAGTATTGCCATTTTCACGATGTTAATCTTTCCAATCCAGGAGCATGGGAGGTTTTGCCATTTTTTAAGTTCTGTGTTGATTTCCTTTTTCAAGATTTTAAAGTTTTCATCATAGAGGTCCTTCACTTCTTTAGTTAAGTTAATTCCTAGGTATTTTATTTTTTGTGGGGCTATTACAAATGGAGTTGCTTTCCTAATTTCAGCCACACTTTTCTCATTGTTGGCATACAGAAAAGCCATTGATTTTTGGGGGTTAATTTTATAACCTGCTACTTTGCCAAAGTTTTGAATCAGCTTGAGTAGTTTGGGAGTGGAGTCTATGGGATTCTTTAAATACAAGATCATGTCGTCTGCAAAGAGGGAGAGTTTTATTTCTTCTTTCCCTATTTGGATCCCCTTTATGTCTGCATCTTGTCTTATTGCTGTAGCTAGGCATTCTAATACTAGATTGAAGAGAAGTGGAGAGAGTGGGCATCCTTGTCTTGTTCCTGAGTTAAGAGGAAATGGCTTTAGTTTTTCACCATTGAGTATAATGCTGGCTGTAGGTTTGTCATATACAGCCTTTATTGTATTGAGGAATGTTCCATGGATTCCTAATTTTTTCAAAACCTTCATCATAAAGGGGTGTTGGATCTTGTCGAATGCTTTTTCTGCGTCTATTGAGATAACCATGTGGTTCTTATTCTTGCTCCTGTTGATGTGATGAATAATATTAATTGATTTGCGTATATTGAACCAGCTTTGCATCCCTGAAATGAATCCTGTTTGATCGTGGTGTATGATTTTTTGGATGAATTGTTGAAGTCGTTTGGCCAAAATTTTGTTGAGAAGTTTTGCATCAATGTTCATCAAAGAAATGGGTCTATAGTTCTCTTTCTTTGATGAGTCCCTGCCTGGTTTTGGGATGAGGGTTATGATGGCTTCATAGAATGTGTTCGGTAGTGAGCTTTCTCTTTCAATTTCATTGAAGAGTTGGAGGAGAATTGGTGTGAGCTCTGCTTTGAAGGCCTTGTAAAATTCCGCTGTAAAACCATCTGGTCCTGGACTTTTCTTAGCTGGGAGGTCTCTTATTGCTGTTTCTATTTCAATGCTTGATATGGGCCTGTTAAGATAGTTTACCTCATCTTGGTTTAGTTTTGGCATGTCAATATTTGCTAGGAAGAGGTCCATTTCTGTCAAGTTCTCAAACTTATTAGCATAAAGTTTTGAGAAGTATTCCCTTATAATGTTCTGAATCTTGCTTGTTTCCGTGGTGATGTTTCCATTCTCATCTCTGAGTTTATTAATTTGGGTGTGTTCTCTTCTTTTTCTGATAAGATTTGCTAAGGGTCTGTCAATTTTGTTGAGTTTTTCGAAGAACCAACTCTTTGTTTTGTTGATTCTTTCTATAGTTTTTTTGGATTCTAATTCATTTAATTCTGATTTAATTTTGATTATTTCTTTCCGTCTACTGGATTGGGGTTTATCTTGCTGCTCTTTTTCAAGGAGGTTTAGATGTGTCATTAAATTGTTAGTTTCAGATCTCTCCAATTTGTTGATGTAGGAGCTCAGAGCTATAAACTTGCCTCTGAGTACTGCCTTTGCTGTGTCCCAGAGGAGCTGGTATTTTGTGTGTTCATTTTTGTTGAATAGCATGAACATTTGAATTTCCTTTCTAATCTCTTCCATGACCCACTCTTGATTCAGCAGTGTGTTGTTCAGCCTCCATGTGATACCGGACTTTCTTTGGTGGCTTTTGGTGTTGAGTTCTAACTTTATTCCCTTGTGGTCAGAGAGGATGCAAGGTATAACTTCAATGTTTCTGAATTTAGACAAGTTTGCTTTGTGGCCTAAAATGTGGTCTATTTTAGAAAACGTTCCATGTGCTGCTGAGAAAAACGTGTATTCTGATGCTGCTGGGTGAAATGTTCGGTAAATGTCTGTTAAGTCTAGTTGATCTATGCAGCTGTTTAGATCTGCGGTTTCTCTGTTGAGTTTTTGCCGAGTTGATCTATCTAGTGGGGAGAGTGGTGTGTTAAAATCCCCAACGATTAATGTCTTTGGATCTATATGGGATTTGAGGGAAAGTAGTGTTTCTTTGATAAATTTGGGTGCTCCATTGTTTGGCGAATAGATATTTAGAATTGTAATATCCTCCTGAAGGAGAGATCCTTTAATTAGTATGTAGCGACCTTCTTTATCTCTTTTCACGAATTTTAACTTGAAGTCTATTTTATCTGATATTAGGATTGCAACTCCCGCCTGTTTATGCGGTCCGTTTGCTTGGTAGATTTTGTTCCAGCCTTTAACATTGAAAATGTGTTTGTTCTTATGGGCAAGATGTGACTCCTGCAGGCAGCAGATAGAAGGGTCTTGTTTTTTAATCCAACTAGACAGTCTATGTCGCTTAATTGGAGAGTTCAGTCCGTTAACATTAAGAGATAGGACTGAGAGGTATTTGGGAGTTCCTGCCATGTTATCTACCTTCTTGGGGGCTGCGAAAACTGGGTTCTTCCTATGGTTCTTGGATTCTCAGTTTGGGTGCAGTTTCTTGGCCTTTATTGCGGTCTTGTTGGTTTTCTATGTGTAGGACATCTTTAAGAATCTTTTGTAGGGCTGGTTTGGTGGAGATGTATTGTTTCAATTTTTCTTTGCTATGGAAGGTTTTTATTTGGCCTTCAGTTATGAAGGAGAGTTTAGCTGGGTACAGTATTCTTGGTTGATAGTTGTTTGTTTTTAGGGCATGGCATACATCATTCCAGGCTCTTCTTGCTTTGATTGTCTCTGCTGAGAAATCTGAGGTGATTCTAATTGGTTTCCCTTTATAAGTGATTACCCTTTTCTCTCTGACAGCTTTAAGGATCTTTTCCTTGTTCTGAGTTGATCCTGTGTGGATTATAATGTGACGGTGGGATGTCCTATTCTGGTCTGGTCTATTTGGGGTTCTAAAGGCTTCTTGTATCTGGACAGGCCTATCTTTTTGCATGTTTGGGAAGTTCTCTGCTAGGATCCTGTTAAACAGATTTCCTAGACCATTAACTTCTGTTTCTAGGTGCTCCTCTACACCCATTATCCTTAGATTAGGCCTTCTGATGGTGTCTTCCAGGTGTTGGATAGATCTATCATATTTCTTGGACTTGTCTTGGATGGTTGTATGTTCTTTCTCTATAATATCTAGGCTGTCTTCAATCCCTGAGATTTGATCTTCTGCATGTTCTAACCTGCTGTCAAGACTCTCTACTTTGTTTTTTATCTCTTTTCCTTCTAGTTGGTCAGCTTTGATGGCTTCAAGTTCTTTGTTGAAGCTCTGTTTTAGGTCTTGTATGAATTTCTTTACTTCCTTAATTTGGTGTTCAGTGTTTGTCTTCAAATCACTTAGTTGATTGGTTATGGTTTCTTTGGGCTCCCATTCCTTCTGTTGGGTTCCATTCAGCATTCCCTTTGTGGTCTCCCTGACTTCCTTCATCTCTTTGTTAATGGATTCCATGAATGCCTTTAGTGATCTTTGTGTGTTCTCTACCTGGTCTCTCAATTCCTGTATTACTCTTTGATTAGCTTCCTCCCGTTCGCGGGATTCCTGCAGATCTCTTTGAGTGTTCTCAGCCTGCTCACGCCATTCCTCCCTTTCTCTTTGAGTATTCTCAAGTTGTTCACGCAAATCCTGTATCAGTTTTTGAGTAGCTTCCTCACGCTTATGATATTCCTGTATAAACTTCTGGGATGCCTCCTCTCTCTCCCTATCACGCTCATACAGAGTCCTTTGTACGTTGTCAAACTTTTCATTTATCATGTTTGCCAGCAGTGTTTGTAGAGCTGTTTGGGAACTCTCCTCTGGATTATTCATTATCTGTTCTAACCCCTGTTTATCAGGATTGGGAATTGAGATACCCGAATTTGCCATTTTTCTTGTGTTTTTCCGGCTTACTCTGCCCATTTGAGATGAAGATAGCACCAGTTTTGTGCTAGAACACTATCTTAAGGCAACCATCAACCAAAGTTTGCATTTGTACAGTCAATAGTCTACAGATACAATCTAGTTCAACAGATACATCTATTCGACATCAAACAACTATATGTTAAAGGACTTTGAACCGCAGAGAAGAATTTGGAAAACCAGAAATTATTAGGGTTAGGGAGAGATGTGGGTAAAAAATAGGAATAGATTGGTGTGGGAAGGCACAGGGAGAGTTAACTATGTCCTAATCACAATGCAGGAAATAGGTTGGGTAGGATGTAAGTAGAGAGAGAGAGAAAAGGGAAGAAAGGGAAAGGGGAATGAAAAGAGACCAGAAAAAAAATAGAGACGTAAAAATTAATGTTATTTTAGAGATTAAAAGACCATCTATTTATAGAGGGATATGAATATGTTGAGAGAAAGGGAGGGACATAGAGGAGATGAGAAAAACTTTTAAAAAATGCTTAAAATATTATATAGGTATAAAGAGGTAGTACTGTTATTAATGAATTTAAGTCTCAGAGGTTTTGAATTGAGTAATAAGTTTGTGGATTAAGTGTGTACACAATGGGGGATAGGGTCTACTGGTTAACTACGGGTTTATCTGAGGATGTGCAATACAAGAGTTAAGTCACATAAAGGTGAACAAAGAGGAAAAGTTGGAAAGGATAGGAAAGTGAGAAGAAAAGATCAGAAGTTCAGTAGAGCTAGAAAAAAAACAAAAACAAAAGATAATTAAGAATGAATGAAAAAGAGAAAGAAGACAAGAAAAGAAAAGAAAACACACATTCACGTATTCCTAAAATAAAAATTATAAGAGGAGAAAAAAAAATTAATGGAAAACAATTATTTTTTCAGAAGAGGCAAAAATTAAAGATTAATAAAAGTTTTAGAAAAGCAAAAAAAAAATTTTTTATATATATATAAGGTAACAAAAAACGAAAAAAAAACAAAATAAGAAAAAGAAAAAAAGAAAAGAAGAAGAAGAAGAAAAAAAAAAGTTCTTTGATTTTTTTTTTTTTTTTTTTTTTTTGGGAGGGGTGGGAAGAGTCCTGTATCTCCCTTTTGTCTGTAACCAGAGTCTGGTTGGAGTCTCTGGTCAGCTTGAGGTCCTGTGGCTTGATTGGTTCTTAAGTCAGTTTGTTGGAACAGGCAGAAAAATGCTCTGCTTTACCCAAGATTTTGAGATCCCCCTCCCAGGTTAGTTTACTGGGAGGGTGATCTGCTTTGAGAATCACAAAAGAGGGGGATGCAGTGATGAGGCTAGGTTCTGGGTAGAGTTGAGGTCTTTCAAGGAACAGTAGCTTTTCCCTGGGGCTATTTTGTGAAAAAAAAAAACTCACAGCACCCAGCCTGGAGCCATTCTCAGGGTTTCTGTTTTTCAATTGATTGTGGAGGCTGCTAGAGGGAGGGGCAGCCTCTGGCTCTGGCCACCCAGCGAGGAGAGCCACTCCAATGGCTGGTGCCTGAGCTGGGCGACCCCTCCCTGGATGGAACTGAGTCTGTGAGGTCACCTCGCCGCCAAGTTCCCGTGAACTGCCAAATGACTAGCTCTATTCCAAGGCCTGAGCTGGAGCTAGCCGCTCCTCCGAGCTTTGTCGGTATCCAAGATGGAGATCACCGGTGCTGGGGGGGGGAGGGGTGGCCTTCCCTCCTCTGCTCCCAGAGAAGGAGTGAGGAAGCGGGGCTTCTACTCACGGGGAGTCTTGGATCCCGGGTCGTCTCTGGTCTGCAAAGTGCAGGATGAAGTTGTCCGCTCCTTGTCGGTTCTTGCTGGTGTTGAGTAGAATCCGCTCGCCCGCTGCGTCTGGCTCCTTTGTCCCGGACTGCGTCTCAGGTATGCCTCCGCGGCGGTGGTCGCCGCTGCGACCCTGCCGCCGCAGCGGCAGCTGCTCAGATGTGTCTCCTTGGCTTCCCCTCTCTTGACTAACTCTCTGTCCTGTGACGGCACACTTGGTGTGATTCTCTGGCTTGGGACTGTTCACTGGAACTCTGAAACTGTTTTCTATGCAAGAGCTTGTTCAGATTCCAGCTTCTCCTCCGCCATCTTCCCGGAACCACCCCCTTTGCCTCTCTTGAACTGTGGCGAGTCAGCCACATCTTTGCTCTCCAGCAGTCACTTGTGTGTTCTCTACACTGTGTAGAAGTAAACAAGCACTGGCAACTCTAGTATGCACTAGATCACTGTGGGCAATTTTCATGAAGATTGCATCTCTTGAGAAGGGAGTCTCTACCCACAGTTTGTTTACCTGAACCCCTGAAGCTCTGGGTCTGGTTTTTGGCACCTCCAGAGAAACACAGAAGGAAGTCATCACTTTGATCCATTCTCCCCTTCTTACCCTGCATGAGCATATGTGAGCCTGTTACTGGAATGGTGAAATCCAGACACCTTCCTCTAAAACCAAAATGACAACCTGGGATGAAGTTAAAGTCAATGTAATTTGTACAAGCATGTATTGTTGTATAAAATACTACATGTTTTAAAAACGAAGTATGTTCACTTCCTCCATGCAGACATGCAAATTCATGTGTCAGACTCAGTTAACACGGCAATAATTTTGGGAACATGAAAGTCCTGGCTTTTTTGTCTCATATATATATATATATATATATATATTAGCCCATTAGTACATGGGCTCTGTGTCTCAGGAACGAGTCATTTTTCATAACTCAGATAGGAGAAGGAACCCCAGACAGCCATTCTATGCCTAGTTTACTTCCATAATATTACCAATTACTTGGCCTTATTTATGGCTCATTTTACTGCATAAGAAGAGTTCACACATGGGAGCTGGCTTTAGAGGACAGAGTGCAGATAAAGGAAGTTAAAAAAAATAACCTCAAACACAAAATAGACCTTTTCTAGTTCACATTTTTGGAGTCCATATGATTCTGAATGAGGTTATGTCTTTCTCATAATAGCCCAGCCCATCTGCCCATTGGATCATGACTCCTTACAATTCATAATTAGTGTCTACTAGCACGTGTGCCACAGGATCTGGGGTTTGTGAGTACCCATCCTTAGTGTTGACATCGGAGGATGAGGCCCACTATGTCTGCTTGCATCATGTTTCACATCCCAACACTCTCCTTCCTTTCAGGCCAATGATACGATGCTCAGTGGTTGGAAGCTGACCACACAGGAGACTTGTGGCAAAGGCCTGGTCTCCCAGGTTTCTGGCCAGGGAAGTCATGGTTCTAGTCATGGAGCTTGCCTCCTGTAATACAGTTTTTCATGTAGTTGGTTCTTTTACATGTTAGTTTTTAAAAAATAAAATCTTGGGCTGGGAAGTTGGCCCAATGGTAGAGTGCTTGCCTAGCATTCATGAAGCCTTGGATTTGATTCCTCAGTAACCACACACGCAGAAAAAGCCGTTAGTGTTGCTGCGGCTCAAGTGTTGGTATGCTAGTTTTAAGCAAAAAATGCTTAGGGTCAGTGCACAGGCACTGAGTTCAGGCCCCAGGAATTGCAAATTGTTGATCAGCTTTTACCACTTCAGGTGATAAAAAAAGGCTAACAAGGCTCAGGATTGTTGCTATAAGAGCTCATGTCTTCCCACAAACAGAGGGATAAGGCTCATGTCTCTCACTTTCCAGTACCTAGAAAACCCTCAAATGGTGAATGGATGAATAAAATGTGGTATACATGTATGAGGTTACATATATATATATATATATGTATATATGAGGTTACATATATGTATACCACATTTATATACATATATGCATATATACACATATATATGTGTGTGTATATGTACACATAGGTACATATATATATAAATGTATGTATAACCACACACACTCACACACAAACACAGAGAGATATCCCACTTATCCATCAGAGAGCATGATAGACTACCATTTGTAAAAATGTGGAAAGACTTGGAAAGCATTATATTATGGGAAGTAATACAGACCCGGAGAACACAAGCTGAATGGTTTCCCTTATTGTGGCTGCTAGAATGCTCCAATAAACCCAAAAGCAAATACACTCGGTTGTATGCTAATGGTTACAGATGAATTAACTGAAGTATAGTAGACTCTATGAAGAGCAGAAATAGTGTGATATTTTTTTCCTCTAAAGAATTGTTTAATGGTCTGCCAAGAAAACAAAAATTCCCAAAGTTTGTCTGGCAATCCATTTACTTGTTAATAACTTAGTAATTAAGGGTGCTCTCACCAGAGTGGGCAAGAGTAAACGTAGTAGTCACACACATTTTAGTGACTAAAAATCCAAAGCCTACTGAGATCACAAATAAATGCATCATGTTTAAAATTTTAATCTATTTCTACTTCCTGATTTTCCACACCAAGAATTACTGTCTTACAAGGGAATATGAAAATAAAAACATCCATTTGTGGAAATGAGCATGAGGTTAGTTGTTCTTTCTCAGAAGTTTGTCTCAATGAAAACAAGGAACTAAACTTAAATGCTGAGGAAAATAAATGTTATTACTTCATTATACCATAAAAAGAATGTAAACTGTGAGCAAGGTAAACATGACAGGCAAAAATAAGGCAAATAACAGAGTTTCAGTGAAATAAATTTCTTTTTCTCATTGCTATCTAAAACCCTCTTTCTCTGTGTTCTTCTGGTACACAGATCTGGCAGAACTCTTAAGGACCAGAGCAAAATGGACAATCTCCACACAGGCCAGATGAACACAGTGAGTTGACAGGTACCCATGGAGTGGGAGTTTCAATATGGGAAACTGTTGGAATAATTATTCTTTTCTCATAATCCAGACAAATGTTCATGACAAGGTCCAAAAATGTCGAAGTAAGGCTTATAAAGGCCACAGGTGAAAAAGAAATAATCTACCATGAAAGTTAAATGTTTCAAACAAGAATGTGGAATGCATGACTGTAATCCTAGAACTCTGTAATGTGAGGCAGGAGGAGATTAACTTTTAGTCCAGCTGGGTAATAAAGCCAGGTCTTGCCTTAGGAAGCTCAGGTTTCCTACTATCACTTGCCAAAGAATAACTACTTGCATGAGAAACACCATCTGAGATTTCCATGGCACCCTCTCCATCTTCACATTCATTGCCTTTACTGGTTTCTTCTCTGTCACTGTCCATTTTCTAGTCAATCAACTGCAGTTCATCTCCCTTGGCCCTATCTTCTGCACACAAACTGTTCCTGCCTATTCTAGTGCCAATCCTATTCTTTCTCTGTATTTTAAACAGTGTCCTATCTTCATCTGAGTGATCGTTTTCACTGGATCTTCATGGTATAATTGTGAGCTCAATTACTAGATGTGGTTGTTTCTTTCGTCCTGGAGATAATTCAATATTTCAATAATTCAATATTTCAGATGTCCTGAAATCCCTCTCCAAACTTGAGCCATGCTTCAGAGAGGGAGGCAGCAGCTGTGCCCACTCTCCTAAGATTTGCTCCTCTGACCTGTGGTGGACCCTTGTGGAAAGGATGGGTACTCTATGTCCCACTTCCTTTTCCACTTGTGTCTGCTGGTGCCATCACGAGAGACATGGTATCAGCCCATGATAATATACTTGTTTGGCGAGTATAAGACAAAAACCAATAAATGAAGCACAAGGAAAGTATATGGTGTTCAAAGTGTAAATAGAAAATTCATAGTGAAGCAAAATTTATGCAGGTCAAACCTCCATTTTCAGAGGCCATGAAGGTCAAGGTCAAGCCATCGTACTAGTTCTTCATATCTGTGTGTAACATTTATCCTCATGCTCTTCTAGTAGTCATGTAGATCATACTGACCACTGGAAGTACAGGATATATTTGGTGCAGGGGTGGAGGGGTTCTCCTGGAGGCCTTTTTTGGCACTGACAGGCCAGTGATGAGGGCAAGAAGGAGGTAGCAGTAGTTTCAGGGATTACTGCCAATTATTAGATATTAAATTATGTCTCCATTTAATGGTGTGTCCCAGTTGAACAATTAATAAAGCATTAATTAATAATTACTCAATATCCTGTTATTGTTTATCATATATGTACATATAAACATATATATACATATTTTATAGAATGAGACAGATGTCTATATATAATTAAATTATGCATCATGTGTCACTACCTATTATTAGGCATTTAATTATATCTCCATGTAATTTTTATTCTGGTAATGCTTAATAAAATATTAATAAACCTTAATACACTTCCTATAATTGTTGCATGTAATTTAATCTAGAATGATTTACTAATTCAACCCTTTTTCATTTATTGTAGTGACAATTATTCCACCTATGACATTTATTACATTTATGACATCCTATTACATAGCATATAGATTTGCATCCAAATTATACATCCTACCTGACACTGAGCACTTTCAAAGAAAAAGAAAACGTGTCATGCTCGGCTTCTCACTCCAAGATTACACGTTTGGCGGTGCTGGGATCTAAACTCAGGGCCTAGAAGTTCATGAATGGGTGATTGTCAGCTCAGCAGCCAATTCAGCTCCTAGGCAGTTCCCAGGCCCTCAGATCGAGCCCCATATATTGACTCCACATTGTGCTTAGTGTAGCTATTCATTTAATTTTTTGTTTTATTCATCTATTTACCATTTATTTTATTGACTGTTATTACACATGGAATATTTATTACATTTATTACAGAGGATATAGATTTGCCTATGTATGAAACTTCACACCTGACATCCAGGACTTTCATAGAAAAGGAAAACATGTGTCACCATGGGCTTCTTACTCCACAATTCAATTTTTGTGAGTGCTGGCATCTGAACTCACAGCCTTCAAGGCCCAATGCATGCATGGGTGAATGCCAGCATGCCAGCCTGGTGCATATTGAGCCCACAAGTAGTTCCCAGCACCTGAGATCGACAAAATATTATTTGACAAAATATTATTTGACAAAATAATAACAGATTGACATGCAGATGGTTGTACACAAATAAGTATAGATCTTTATAGAGTTTCAGAGATGTCTATACAATATTCAGTTATATATGCTACATTCCTACCAATTCTTGGGTACTTATTATGCCTCCATGTAATTAATATTGTTTTCATCCTTAATGAATTATTAATTAAATCAACCACTGTTCTGAAATTATTGCATCCATGTAATTAATAGTATTCTTTTAATGTGCCAAAAATATTCATTAAAATTCATCGGCCTCCTGAAATCACTCTAATTTTATAGTAGTATCATTCAGGAACAACTAATTCAACCTTGACATTCATAACCTTCCATCTGTATTCTTATCAATAGGAAGGAGACTCTTAGGATTGCCTGCCATTGGTAAGGGCCAGGACCGGGCTTTGCACCCAGGGCCTATGTTGCTGTGTTGGCCTATGGCTTCCCTGATAGCCTGCCAGCCTTCAGCAATGCTAGGTTACCAACACTTTTCAACCATGTCATTCAGACCCAGGAAGGTCACCTTGCAAAGAAAACAAATGTAAAACCGGCAGCCATCTGCAAGTTGCTGGGCTTTTTTTTCTTGTGTCATTTTTCCTTTTCCTGTCAGCCTTTGGGGCCCAGGAACACAGGTTCAGCTGTGGGTCCAGTGGCTGCACCCTAGCCTAGAGTGATCGAAGCTGAGGCAGAGTTGCCACGACCTGAGTTCAAGCCCTGTGCTTGACAAAATAAAAATGCATCATACATACATACATATATACATACATACATACATATATACATATATACAAACATACATACATATACACACACACACATACATACATTACAAATATCTAAAATATTTTGAGGCTCCTTGGCTTGGAATTCATGCTATTTTTTTTCTGCCAGGCCTGGGATTTGAACTCAGGGTCTGGGTAAATCTGCAGCATTGTGGGGGAAGGGGAAGCTCACCGTGCTGGAAGACAAGAAAGTCAGGACTGTTCCCAGGGCCTGAATTCAAGTCCTATTACTCGTATACATTTTAAATACATGATTTATATTTATATACACATGTTTACTGCATATTGCAGTTAGTGTAGTTATCCGTTTTATTTTGTTTTCTTTATTTATTTTGTATTTTAGTGAGTATGATTACACATATAACTTTTTTACATCCTATTACATAGGACATAGATTTGCCTATATATTATACAACATTCCTGAGACCCAGGATTTTCACCGATAAGGAAAATAAGTGGGACAATTGGCTTCTTCCACCAGGATTAAGTTTTTGGCAGTTCTGTGATTTGAACTCCGGGCATAGAAGGCCCACTTCCTGAATGGGTCAATGTTAGCACCCCAGTCAGATGCAAGTGAAGTTTTTGGGGCAAATTTGAGGACCTGAGATCAAGCCCTAGGAGTGGCCAATATATAAACACATAGATATGTAGATTGCAGTGTGTGTGTGTATTTATGTATGTATATGCATCCATAAATGTATGCAGAGACAGATAGACATTTATGTAGATTCTAGTGTATATCTCTATATAAAAAGTAATATCCTCTGCTTTCACTGTATTTGATTTCGGTGTAATTTGTGGAGGTGAAGGGGAAAAACAAATCATTTAAATAGGGATACAGGTGGACCCATTGCAACAATGAGATGTACAAGTTGTTATGTCGAAAACGAACTTTACAAGTTTGGTGCGGGGAGGGCGGCAGGGGGAGTGGAGAGGATTGGGTGGGGAGACAGGGGAAGGCTGGGAAGGGATGGGAAAGGGAAACAAGGAGGAGGCTACAATGCTTGATAAGAAATGTACTCATTATCTTGCCCATGTAATTGTAATCCCTCTGTACAGTATTTTTACAATAAAAAATAAATAAAATAAAGGGCAACTACAAAAAACAAAGTAATGTCTATATCTTACTTTAATATATTCTAATACTACCAATTATTTGGTCTAAAATTATGCCTCCATTAATTAATCTCAGTACAAGGCTTAATAAATATTAATCAGTGACCTGTATTTATTGCATACAAACTTATAGAATGACCAGCTAATTAGTAATTCAATTAGTACATTTCAAACATTCTATTAGTGTTTATATACATAGGAATGAGTTTCCTAGGATCTTCAACAGTGTGTAGGTGCCAGTCCCAGAATCCAACTCAGGGCCTAGGTGTGTGAGCTGGGCTTCACTAACAGCCTGCCAGCCTTCAGCCATGCAAGGTCACTTTCAATCTTCAAGCTGAGTCACTGAGACCCAGGATGGTCACAGTTCAAAGGAAGCAAAGGTAAAACGGTTGTGTAAAACTTCCTGGTTTTGGGTTAGGAAGGTGGCTCAGTGGTAGAGCACTTTCCTTGCAGGCATGAGACCCTGGGTTCGATTCCTCAGCACCACATAAGCAAAAAGAAAAAGCCAGAAGTGGTGCTGTGGCTCAAGTGGTAGAGTGCTAGCCTTGAGCTGAAGAGCTGAGGGACAGCGCCCAGGCCCAGAGTTCAGGCCTCACGACCAGACAAAAGAAAAAAAAACTTCCTGGTTTTTTTCCTCCTCCATTTGTGTTGGTTTCATGGTTTTTTTTGCCAGTGCTGGGAATTGAACTTGGTTCCTAGGATCCCTGGATCATCTGTGGGTGTAAAGGCTAAACCCCAGCCTAGAGTAATCATGGTTTAAGACACAATAAAATGCTTTCTTGAGCAAAAAGAGCTCAGGGATAATGTCTAGGCTCACGGTTCAAGCCTCAGGACCTGCCACACACAAAAAGAGCCAGTAATTCCATGTGTCTGTGTATGTATGCATGTATTTCTATTGGTGAACATCCAGATTCTCTATGAAGAAAAGCACCCAGCTAGGAAATTTGCTTTGAATAGAATTGATTTCATAGCATAGAGAGTGCTTTCAAGACAGTGCATGTCCGGGGCTCCCTTCACTGTTCCCAGTGTAGCCTGAGTGTTTCTGTGCATGCCAGGCTGCTGGAGTAAGTCTGCCTCATTGTTGGAACAGGCAGACAAAAAGCCTCACTCCTGTACAGCTTTGTAATAATTCATCCGGGGGCAATTTTTGAGGATGAATGTGGGTGGGCTCTGAATTCCAGGAGAAAAAGGCCTCTTTGTACCCCAAGCTCTTTCTCTCCCTAGTGCTCTGTTTTGACAGGAAGCCTTCATTTGTGCCACCTCCCATGGCAGGCCTGGGTGATGTCTCTGAGCTCTTCAGCTCAAGCTCTACCACTTGAGCTACAGCATCCCTTCAGGCTTTCTGGTGGTTCACTGGAGATAACCATCTCAAGGAATTTCCTGCCAGGCTGGTTAGGAATGTGATCCTCAGCTCTCTGCCTCCTGAGTAGCTAGGATGACAGGCTCGAGTCAGCGGCACTGGCTTCCACTACAAGTTTCTAAGTGGTGAGTAAGAGATAATAGTATCATGGGACCTTTTGTGTCTGGGATAGTTTTGAACCCAGATCCTCAGATCTCAGCTTCCTGAGTAGGCAGGATGACAGACCTCAGCTACAGATGCCTAGGGTCTTTGGCTCCACATGATAGGGCACTAGCCATGAGCCCAACAGGGAAGGATCAGTGCCTTGGCCCTGAGTTCAACATTCACAACCGAAAAAAATAAACCAGGAGACAACTCATTAGAATTCAATACATACATAATGTTGGCCCTGACATGGGGACATATTTGAGCCTCAACTTTCTCATGTGCACAATCATCTTACTTGTGGAGCTCTTACAAAGACCAGATGAAAGAATGCACCCATGAAGGATTCATCACACAACACCTCATGAAGGACTCACCACATAGCTGTATCCCACAAGCTGTCATTAGAATTAGGGTGTTTTCATCAGTATCACCATTCTTTCAGAAACATGTCACAAACTCCACAAAGTTCACATCTAATGGTTTAGAGGAGTGGGGTTTTTTTGGAGGGCGGAGTTAGCCATGGGGATTGCACTCAAAAGTTGGGGCTACTGTCCTAAGATCTTTAGCTCAAGGCTGGATCTCTAACACTTTGAGCCACAGCTCAGTTTCTCAGACTTCCTGCCAGGACTGGGTTTTAAACCCACAAGTGTCAGATCTCAGCTCCCGAGTATTTTGGATGACAGGGGTGAATGAGCCAGCAGCATCTGGTTCCATGGAGCTGGGTTGAAATGGTTTACCTCTGGCTAAGTCAGGTTAGATGGCAGCTGTCAGGACCAGACTCCCAGCTTGCTGTGTGATATTTACAGTCCTATCCTTATATCATTGTGCTCAGACATTCTTTTTTTTTTTTTTTTTTGGTGCCAGTCTTGGGTCTTGAGTAAGGGTCTAGACACAGTCCCTAAGCTTTTATGTTCAAAGCTAGTGCTCGACTGCTTGAGCGACAGCATGACTTCCAGATTTTTCTGTGCATGTGGTAGTGAGAAATAGAAACCAGAGCTTTATACGTACTAGGGGAGCACTCTACCACTGAGCCCCAGGAGTGACAACTGTATAACCAGATAAATGTGTAGATTGATAGATAGATAGATAGGCAGATAGATAGATAGATGTATATGTATAAAGCAAGAGAGATGTCTGTATATTATGAAATTGCATATACGATATTACTACTAACTATTGGCAACTAAATTATTTCTTCCTTTTTTAAGTATCATGATTGAATACATAATAAAGTATTAATTGAAAATTACTCAATGTAGTATAATTGTGTATAATTTTATAGTATGAAAATCATACACTAACTACTAATTTAATTGTTATTTTTATAACATTCCATTTTACAGATGTATCATCAGAATAAGTCTCTTAGAACCTCCCACCATTCGTTAGTGGCAGTCTTTGTATTTGACCTCCAGGGCTAAGTTACCAGTTTTATTAGCTTCGCTAATAGCCCACCAAACATCAGCAATGCAAGGTCATGTGCACTTTCTGGGCCTTGTCATTTAGACCCAGGATGGTCACAACACAAAGGAAAAAAATAGTAAAACCACCTCCTTGAACTTCTCAGTTTTATCCTTCTCCTTCTCCTAATTTTTTTTTTTGCCAGCCCCGAGATTTGGACTCGGGTTCTAGGATCCCAGGACCGGCTGTCTCAGAGGTGCCAAGACCTAAGTTCAGCCCCGTGCTTGGCCAAAAAAATAATAATAATAAGGCCCTGGCTTGGAATTTGCACCATTTTTTCTGGCAGGCCTGGGATTTGAACTCAGGGTCTGGGTAACTCTGTGGCATTGTGGGTGAAGAGGAAGCTCACCATCCTTGAAGACAAGAAATTCAAACCAGTTCTCAGGGCCTGAATTCAAGCCTCAGCACTGGAAAAAATAATATTCATATATGAGATCTATTTACATACATGGGTTTACTGAGCATGACATTTACTACCCTTATTTATTTAGTATTATTACACATATAAAACTTCATTTATTACGTCATATCACCTAGATTATATTTACATATGGATTATACATTATACTGAGACCCAGGACTTTCACACAGAAGGAAAAAAATGTGTCAAAGTTCGCTTCTTACTCCACGATTAAATTTTTGGCCATGCTGGGATTTCAACCCATGGCCTACAATGCCCAATCCATAAATGGGGTCACAGTCTTAGCACACCAGCCTCCAGAAAACTGAGCTGCCAGGGAGTTCTGAAGACCTTTGATCAAGCCACAGTAGTGCCCAATATATACATTGATAGATATGTATATATGTGTATATATACGTATATATATACTGAGAGAGATGGAATGTGAGAATATTAAATTATATATATTATTACCAATTATTAGTTATTACATTATGCCACCATTTAATGAAGTAGCATGGTTGAATACATACAAAAGCATTAATTAAAAATTAGCCAATATCCTTCCATTAGGGGAATCATACCATGGTGCTAGAATTGAAGATATAAATCCAATAATATTCTGTGGCATTCTTAAGTAGAACCATGAATTAACTGCAAATTTAATTATTACTTTTATAATATTTTATTAGAATTCACACAAATAGGAATGAGTTTGTCAGGATCTCCCTATATTTGTGGGGGGCAATCCTAGCAATCGTACTCCAAGGTAGTTTACTTCGAATACAAACCATTGAAATGACTCTGTGAAGATTTCAGATTGTCACATTTATAAAAAGAACAAGAAGAAAAGAAAGCCAAGTGTCAGCGGCTCCTGCCTGTAATCCTAGCTCCTCAGGAGGTTAAGATGTAGAGAATGCCAATTTGAATTCAGCCAGGACAGGAAAGTCGGAGACACTTATTTCTAAGAGATCACAGGAAAAAAAGAAAACAAAAAACCATGAGTAGGATCGTAGCTCAAGTTGCAGAGTACTGACCTTGAGCAAAAGGAGCTCAGGGACAGGGCCTAGGTTCATAGTTCAACCCCAGACCTGCCCCCTCCTCCAACAAAAAGGCAGCAATAACTCCATGTCTCTGTGTATGGAGGGATGATATGTGAATGATGGGCATTCAGCAGGTTGCCCATGCTCAGCCCACCCAACCTGGGCAAGCTGGGACAAGCCCTCAGAGTTCCTAGGCTGTAGGAGTGGTCGAAGGTTCTGGATCCATATTCTCTATCCCTCTGTAGTATGTGAGCCTAGACCTCTAGGGCCTGGTAGCTCTCACTTATTCATCCTTCCTCATTGCCGAGTCACAGACTGGTCCCAAATCTTGGCAAAGATATGAAATAGTGATTTCTATGTCGAATGGGGTAAACCTATAAATCCCACCCTCATAACTCCTGTTACAAGTCAGTCTTGGGCTGCAAATGTGGCTTAGCAGTAGAATGCTTACCTAGTATGCATGAGGCCCTGGGTTCGATTCCTCAGTACCACAGAAATAGAGAAAGCCAAAAGTGGCACTGTGGCTAGCCTTGAACAAAAGAAGCTCAGGAAAATGCCCAGACCCTGAGTTCAAGCCCCAAGTCTGGCAAAAAAAAGTGAGCCTGGTGAGACATATTCTTCTGGGACTCAGGAGGGCCAAGGTTAGAGGTAAGAGGTAGAGGGCAGGTGCTGATGGCCCACCCCTGTAATCTCAGCTACTCAGGAGGCTGAGATCTGAGGATCACAATTACAAACAGGAAAGTCTATATGAGAACTTTTGTCCAATTAAACACCCAAAAAGCCAGAAGTAGAGCTGTGATTCAAATAGTAGATGCTAGCCTTGAGCACAAAAGCTCAGGGATAGCGTCCAGGCTATGAATTCAAAACCCAGGAATGGTACACACACACACACACACACACACACACACACACACACACACACACCAAGATAGAGCATTTTCCAGTTAGCCTGCACAAGTTCCATCTCTAGAGAAAGAAGGAAGGAAAGACTTGCTCCAGGAAGTGATAAAAGCAGTGCCAAAATTCCACAGGAGTTCTAAAATGTGGAAAAGTACAGAGAGCCTCAGGCAGAAGGTCCAGCATGGGCAATTGTCCTGAGGTGTGGTGTAGAGCAGGGGATGTGGGTGGAATGAAGGTTTTGTGGCTTCAGACTAGTCTAGCAGTACATTCAAGGCTGGGTCAAGGTTTGTATTTGAGTCACAGGTAGTGAAGAGGTTGGGGTCCCAGAATGGGCCCCAGGGGGAAGATTAGCTTGACTTTTCACCATGGACCCAGCCATTTTCTGTGTCTGGAAGCATATTTTTCACAGCTCCTGACCCTCAGGCCTCCTTTGCATTGAGGAGCCAGTGCAAATGCAGGGAAGAACTCTTGCTTAAGAAAACCCTCTAGTCCAATGCCACCAGTGGCTCTACCCCTTTAAATCCTAGCTACTCAGGAGACTGGGATCAGAGATCTTGGGTCAAAGCCAGTTCAGGGGAGGAAAGTTAGTGGGACTCTTCTTGCCAATGAACTACCAAAAGCCAGAAATGGCACTGTGGCTCACGTGGTAGAGTGCCAGGCTTGAGGGAAAAAGTTAAGAGACCAGAGCCCAGACCCTGAGTTCAAGGCCAGTATTGCCATAGAAAATAATAAAGAAAAGCTTTCAGGAGCTCCTAGTCCACTGTGGTGAAAGGCCAGAGCAGCTGGGTGCCAGTGGCTCATGCCTGTCCCCCAAGCTCCTCAGGAGGCTGAGATCTGAGGATCGTGGTTCAAAGGCAGCCCAGCCAGGAAAGTCCAGGAGACGCTGATATCCAAGGAACCACCAGAAAACCGGAAATGGTGCTGTGGCTCAAGTAGTAAGCTGAAGAGCTGAGGGGACGGTGCCCTGGCCCAGAGTCCCATTCCCATGACCAACTCCCCTGGCCAGTTTGGAACTCACCCTTTGGCTCTAGGCAGAGTACTTTCCAGTGGGCCCCTGAGTTTCTCCCAATGTCTAGGTGTTCTACAAGTCTTGAGAGTAGCCCAGGGGAGGCCGTTTCCTATAGAGCAGGCCACATTATCAGAGAAGTGTCGAGCCTTGGGGCATGGAGGTCATTGGCCCCATCATCTGAATGGCATCTGTCATGGATGCAATGTGAATTTGAGCAGTAAATCAACGTCTCAGACCACAGTTCTGGGCCAGGAGGGGCAGAAGCTGCAAGATGGCATGGCAGGTAATGCCCACTCATGCAGGTATCAGAAGAGTGCTAATCTGTCAAGCACACCTCGGGCAGCTATTGAGTTGGGCTCATGAAAGACTTGTGGGCTCACGAAATCACAGCCAGCTGACTGCTGCTTCTAGCAGTCTCTATCCCTGGAGTCCCAGGGCTCAGAGCCCTTCTTTCCTCACCAGGCCTTGGGGATAAATGAAGGTCTGCAATCGTGGGCCAATTACAAAGGAGCATCCTTAGTGTTCTTTCCCTTGGCCCTGTGGCCCCATGCATGGATGGAGGGGCAGGTTCCCTGGAACTTACTGCCATGGCGCAGACCCTTAAGCCCAAGAAGGACTTGGGGAGAAACCACTTGATCTGGCTTGAGAGATTACTATGACTATGCCTCAGGACTGCTCCCAGTTCTGGCTCAGCTCATCATTACCACCTTCCTGTGTGTATGGGCGCATCTTGGTACTAGGTCTTGAACTCAGGTCCTGGGCTCTGTCCCTCAGATTTTTTCATTCAAGGCTAGCACTCCACCACTTGAGCCATAGCTTTTCTTCCAGCTTTCAGATGATTATTGGGAGAGGAGAGTCTCAAACACTTTTCTAGCTCTGCCTCTGAATGGCAATCCTCAGATCTCAGCCTCCTGAGTAGCTAGGGATATGAGAGCTTGAGCTATTGCTATCCTTCTTGGCTAAAGACAGAGTACCTCTCTCCCAGACTAGCACCCATCTACAGTTACCCCTCCTACCACATCCTTACTCCTCCAGGCTTCAGAGGAATCATACCTTTCCCTGAGGACAAAGAAATAGGACCAGGTTTGAGCTTTATGTTCTCCACACAGTAAGGGGCTGCTGGGAGCTGAAGTGTACTGTAGTTCAAGTGATAGAGGACCAACCTTATGTAAACAAGCTAAAAGATACCACCTAGGCTCTGAGTTCAAACCCTGGTAAATTCACACAAACACACACACACACACACACACACACACACACACACTCACGCACACACGTACATGCACGCACACACACACACACACACACACACACACACACACACACACACCAAACAAGCACATACAAAAACATCCTTAGCAAGTCCCAGTGGCTTACACAAGCAATCCTAGCTACGTAAGAGGTTAAGCTCTTAGGATGGCCGCTTGAAGCCAGGCCAGGCAGGAAAGTCCATGAGACTCTTGTCTCCACTAAACTACTAAAAAAGATGAAAGGTGAGCTGTGGTTCAAGTGGTAGAGTGTTAGCTTTGAGCAATGGAAGCTTAGGGACAGTGCCTAGGCCCTGAGTTCCAGCTCTAAGATTTTTTTGACACCCTTTGACCCGCCTCACCCCCAATCAGGCCATAAATCCAGATTTTGGTCACCCTGGATCTCACTTCCACTCCTGCCACTTTCACAGCACTGCCACAAGTGGCCGGTGTGTGGCCAGCACTGGATTAAGAAGTGAACGTACAACAAGGGGGCATAGCCAAGTCAAGGCTAATGACCCAGAACATTGAGGTATTGGCCATACATCCCCTAGTTCCCTGGACCTAGAATCTAAAGTGTGTGCATCTGGATTCTGGGCATCCAGAATCATCTAGAATGACATGAGCAGCCAAGCTGGGGGTGGAGGGCGGTGGTGGAGGAGACAGACTTTCCTGGGACAAGGTATGTTGACATTTCCTAGACACCGAAGGATACTTCCAAGCCACCTTGGTCTCACCTCGCATGTATCCCCGGATCCTCCTTGCTTGGGCGGCCTTCAGATAGCTATCAAGCTCGAGTTGGTTAGGGCCACCGGAAACCCTCCCTCCTCCACTCCACTGCAAGCATGCAGGGAGGGACATGCAGACAGAGACCCAGGTGAGGAAAAGGACAGGACATCGCATGACTGAGCTCCCCCAGAGGCAGGGGAGACCCTATGCCAGCTGGCCATGCTGACCCAGAATCCCCTGGAGGCGCCCAAATATTTGGACAGGCCCGACTTGGGCCCCAAAGAAAAGCTGGAATGTAGGCGTCTGGCAATTTAGGACTCATTGTAGACTTTGATAGGGGGCTAAAGGGCAAGGTCAGTGTGGAGGAGGGGCACCATCCAAGGTCAGAAAGAGGCAGACAGGCACCCAGGAAGGGGACAGAGAAAGATGAAAGAAAAATACACACACACACACACACACACACACACACACACATGGGTAGCCCAAGGCCTCAGCAGTCCCTGAGCACTCTGAATATCCCACCCCCAAGAAGATGGTACCACCATCCTCAGACCAAGTGTAGACAAAACTAAGGACATCTCACACATCTGGAATGGCTCATAACACATCTTGGCATTTCCTAAACGTACACACCACTATGCAGAAAACTCAGCTACATTATTTTTGGTTGTTAGTCATGGGGATTGAACTCTGGGCTTGCACGCAGTCCCTCAGCTCTTCAGCTGAAGGTGAGCGCTCTACCACCACTTCTGGCTTTCTGGTGGTTCACTGGAGATAAAGTCTCTGAAATTTCCCTGCCCAAGCTGGCTTTGAACCGCGATCCTCAGATCTCAGCCTCCTGAGTAGCAACGATGACAGTTGTGAGCCACTAGCAGAAACCGGCTTCAGCCTCCTTCTTAGACACAGGGGAAACCCAACTCGTCAGGCCACAAACCACATGCAACCCTTCAATTCAGACTTTGTCACCAGCATCCAAAACCATTCTTCCATGGATGGAGAGCATATAATTGACACTACCATCCCACCCCTGCTCCCATTCACCCACTCCCTGCCTGCCACAGGCCACGACCTCTGGAGTTCTTGGTAAGGCACCGCCCACCCTGCTATGGCTTCACATTGGTGCAAATTTGGAGAGTACATAGAAATGTCTGTATAGTGAGACCATCATCTGGTCTCCCAACCACAGCAACCTCACTATTTCACCATCTCTTGCAAGCAAGGAAGGGGTGTCTTTCTTTCTTTCTTTCTTTCTTTTTTGGTTGAGGGGCTTGAACTCAGGGCTTGGGTACTGTGCCTGACATCAATTTTTCCTCAAGGCCAGTGCTCTACCACTTGAGCCACAGTGCCACTTCTGGTTGGAGATTGGAGATGAGGTTCTCGTGGGACTTTCCTGCCTGTGCTGGGAAATGAGATCCTCTGGATCTCAGCCTCCCGAGTGGCCAGGATGACAGGTGTGGGATGACAGGTGTGAACCACCAGCTCATGGCTTAAGGTGTCTAGTCCTTCAGAATTTCCACCTAGTCCTCTAGATGCTACCACTTGGACACCCCCTCTACCTCCCTCAGGGAGAGCAAAGGGAAGCTCTGAATCTGGGTGGGGCCGTGTGGATTAAAGGGCCCCCTCCACATCACTAGGCCTCTCTAACCTCCCATCTGCCCCCTCCAGATTTCCTTGTCATCCAGGGCAGATCAGACCCACTAGGAGTTTTGGGCCTGCCCTATATCACCCTTACCCACCCAACCGTTACCTGAGGATTTCTGGGGCCAGCTGCTCCAAGTCCCGGTGGAAGACGTTAGGAGGGTTGCTGAAAACCAGGTAAAGGAATGCCCAGGGCAAAAGGAGTCTTCAGCTCCCCTCTGCCAAAGGAAACACAAATCATGGATGGCTCTACTAAGAGCTTCAGGGCATAGCCATCAACTTGTCACCAAGGTCCCTGAGCGAACTGTTTTATAGTGACAGCCCTGGGGCCTGACCTCGGGGCCCTGGCACTGTCCCCGACTTTCTTTGTCTCCAGGGGAGTGCTCTTTCACCTGAGCCACAGTGCCACTTCCAGCTTTTTCTGTGTATGCAGGACCTAGGAATCGAACCAGTGCTTTTCTGCATGGTAGGAGAGTCCTCTACCTCTAAGACTCAATCCCAGCCCTGGATAGCTGCTCTTCTGTATCCCCTCAGGCCTGTCTTGGGACAGTCTCGCACATCTATACCAAGTCTCACACACCTATACCAAGTCTCACACATCTATACTGAGTCTCTCACCAGCAGCCCTGCCTGGAAATGAACATACTCTGCTATGTTGTCCATCATCTGCAGCACCTTTGCTCTCTTTGGTTCCTATCAGATCCTCCTTGGTAAGCAAGACCCCCTTTTCAAGTGCTGCCTCCAAGAAGCCCGTTCCAATCACCTTGGCAGAGCTGGAGCCTCTCCACTCTGTAGGCTGCTGGCCTTGTCACGCTCTGCCTTCCAGCCAGTGTGGGTTGAGAGTGCACGAAGGGGAAGGTCTGGATTCCACCACCGAGTTCGGAAGTTCCTGATACACCACCCAGGGATAGGTGTTGTAGCACACTCCGTGACAGTGGGCTCGAGGCCTGGGCAATCTCTGGGGAAAAAGACGGGGCCATTTTTTTTTGTGTGTGTAGGCTTGAACTGTGAATCTGGGAGCTGTCTCTCTGAGTTTTATGGCTCAAGAGTGGTGCTCTACCACTTGAGCCACAGCTCCACTTCTAGATTTTTGGTGGTTCCATGAAGAGTAGAGTCTCACAGGCTTTCCAGTTTATGGCTGGCTTCAAACTCTGATCCTCAGATCTCAGCCTCCTGAGTAGACAGGATGATAGGCATGAGCCTGAGCCCCAGGTGACGGGCACCAAAGGCTTTATTTTTTTTTTTCTCCCGTTTATCTCCTGTCAACTAACAAGCCCAAGTTAAAATAATCAGTTACAGGGGATCAGATTCCTCACCTAGGTCAGTTAATCCAAGGAGATAAAGTGTCTTTGGAAAAGGCTAGTCTGAATTGGCCTAGGGGTGTGTGTTTGTGTGTGTGTGTGTGTGTAAGTGTCAGGGATACCTACCCTCATCTCTGTGGTGCCTCATCCTCCCAGCAAGGAGTGCATCCAGGATCCTGACCCCAAGGAAGGTGGGTGGGGGAGGGTACTTAAGGTCACATCCAGGGGGATGATCCGAATTCTGTCTTGCAACTGAAGCCTGGAAAGATAAAGGAGAGAAGAAGAGGTTTAGGGGAACATCAAGGGGAGCCCCTTATCTTTGGCTACAACTACCAGCGAGAAGACTGAATCCATCTTTCTTGCTAGTCAGATAAAAGGTGTACACTGTTCATTTATTTTATGATTGTATTAGTCCTAGGGCTTGGATTTGGGGCCTGGGTGTTATCCCTGAGCTTCTTTTGTTCAAGGCTGAGTCTCTACCACTTGAATCACAGCACCAGATCTGGCATTTTTGTGTGTGGGCTTGGGGAGGGAGGTGGTTTATGGTAGATAAGAATCTCACAGACTTTCCTGCCCGGGTTGGCTCTGAGTCATGACCATCAGACCTCAGCCTCCAGGACAGCCAGGATGATGGGTGGGAGCCATGAGCTCCTGACCACCACCATCCATTTATAATCCCTTCGGCCCAGAGCTGGGCCACCCACACTGCACCACCTTTTTGGGAGTAGGAAGCAGACATGAGTGAGTTTGATACTTCAACAGCCTACCTATCTTTGAGCATTGTTCCGGGTCATTCTGATGGTGGCTTCCTCCTTATCCACAGCAATGACTGGGCTCTGTCACAAGAACAAATGTCCCCTGGGAGGTGTCAGGTCTGGGGCTTTTCCTCTGCACCTCGCTCCCCTAACCGAAATGACACTCCCCAGAAAAGGGTAGTAGACACCGAGAATTTTCATTGTCTTATAGCCAGGGTCTAGCCAGATAGGTGGGGTATGCGTCAGAGGCCCGGGATTGGGCTGCGCAGGGGGACAAGGGAACACCTCCTCATCCACTTTCCTTCAACGGTGTAGCAGAGGGATGTGGGGAAGAATTCACGGGATTTACAATGAGTCTAGCTGGGGCACAGAGGGGCTTACCTCATGAAGCTGGTTCAACAGACTGAGCAAAGACGCTCCTGACCCACAGCCCACCTCCAGAATGAGAGTGCCACCTTGGGTTCCAGCCACATGGGGATGCTGGCCCACCTCCTACAGTACCCATTCAACCAGTTCCTGAGAGAGAAAGAGAGAGGGGGGAGAGAGAGAGAAAGAGGGAGAGAGAGAGAGAAAGGGAGAGAAAGAGGTCCAGATTACACTTAAGACACGTGCTGGTGTCTCAGGCCTATAATCCTAACTAAACAGGAAGCTGAGATGTGAAGATCATGGTTCATAGTTGGCCCTGGCAGGAACGTCAGTGAGACTCATCCTCAAAGTACCAACAGAAAACCGGACGTGATGCTGTGGCTTATGTGGTAGAGCCCTAGCCTTGACCTGAGGAACTCAGGGACAGCATCCAGGCCCAGAATTGAAGCCCCACGAATGACAGGAAGTGGATGTCCCACCACAAGAAGTGGACTGAATAACACCCACTATCCTAGGAAGCATGGCAGAGAAGTCAGGCCGAGCTTCCTGTCAGCTGGGGTCATGAGTAGGTCACCTGGCTTCTTCATGCCTTGTTTTCCTCAGCTGCAAAAGTGAATACAGTGAAGGATCCCCTTCCTCATGGGGATAGGGTAATGATGAAAGACAGTCATGTTTTGTTTCATAATCCCACACCTGTTGCCTGATAAATAGCAGACCTCATCTGAGCCCATTCAGGGTAACTTCCAGTCATAGCTCACAGAATTGTTGAGAACCATATCTGACAGATTCTCCCTCTATGCCTGGCCCTGCTCCAGAGATTCCTCTGTATTAGTCCCTTGTTTCCTCACAATTGTCCCGTGAGGAGACTGAGGTCCGATGGTCGATATCCAACACAGAGCTTCACCTGTGGTCAAGAATCAGCTGCCCTTGACTAAGAGTTTGGGACAATCCATCTACAAGATGACTCAGCGGGGCGGTAAATGTCTACCACCTCCCCACACACACACTCACACAAACATACCTCAACCTTACGTTTTACTTTCTTTTTCTTGGTTGTGGGGCTTGAACTCTGGGCTTGGGTGCTGTTCCTGAGTTCTTCAGATCAAATACAGCACTCTACTACTTGAGCCACAGCACCACTTTGGGTTTTCTGGTGCTTTATTAGAGAGAAGAGTCTGAGGGTCTTTCCTGCCCAAGCTGGTTTTGAACCATGATCCTAAGATCTCAGCTCCTGAATACTTAGGATGACAGCCATAAGCCACTGGCACGCAGCCAAAGATGGTTTTCCATGCCTGTCATCCTATCCTTTCAGGAGACAGATCTGAGGACTGCAGTTGCATGCCACCCTTGGCAGCAAAGTCATTAACTATTATCTCCAATTAAACACCCAAAAATGTTGCAAGTGGAGCTGTTGCTCAAATGGTAGAGGGCTAGCTTTGAGCATAAAACAAGGGATGGGACACAGGTCCTAGTTATAAGCTTTTTCTAGCATAGACCCACCCAAGAAAGAAAGCAGGTGAGCACACGGGAGCTCAAAGTTCACACATAATACTCAAGACTCACAGAATAGATCCCATCCTGCTCTGATCCTCTAGATTCTATGTCCTAGATCATGACAGTCTTAGATGGGACTGACCATGCACCAAGTCAGGACGTTCAAGTAGAATCTCATACTGACCATGACCTCATCAAGGACTCAAGATCTCTCCCTGTCCTGCCTCGACACTGGGCAGTCAGTTGAGGTCTAGTTATCCAACCAAGGATATGGGAATGACTAGATTTCTCAGCCAAGGGATGCAGACTGGAGGGCTCTAGGTCCCTCTCTCTCGAGAAGGAGAAATGGACTGGTCCATCCCAGGAATGTTCTTGGGTTGTGAGTATCCTCAAAGAAACAACCCTGCTCAGAACCCAGTGCCTCTGGTTTTCCAACCAGCCTCGACCTTCAGTCAGCCCTCTTTGAATCCCACATCTGTCTTCTAGAATAAAGGCTGAGCCAGCAAAGAGACCCACCTCTACCTCTGAGAATGGCAGTCACAGGGCCCTAGAGTTCCCTAGAAGTCTCAGAGCAACACGGGTCTGACTCCCGCCCTCATTTCCTGGCTGTCATGTGCCAGTGGCATGTCTACCTCTGTCTCTTGACCAGGAATGAACACTGCGGGTGTCATTTTCAGATTGAGCCAGCAAAAGTCCCAGTCCCCAAGGATGTACTGCACAGGCATCCTGTAGCCAATGACAACCAGGTCGTCAATGGTGAACCCAGAGTGCCAGGATTTTAATGGCCATGTGGCTGTGTCGAAGGCTCTATCACTGATGGTCTAGGTTGTCAGGTGAGGTCATGGCTCCAATGGCCTGACACGCCTGATCTGGGATCGTCCTCCCTCTTCATCTTCATGCTTATCCCTTGACAACGCCTCTTGACACTCTTTCACTCTATACCTCCCTAGCCAGTGGACACTTTCTTCTTATCTGACAGGAAAATAAACTCGGTGAGACAGGGGAGATTGAAACTCTGTGACCCACCCTGAACCCTATGGTCTACCCGAGGCTGTTTCCCTCTGCAGTCAGCGACCACACAGATTCTGGATGTCATGAAGTCACTGAGGGGTCTGTGACTTGGTCCTACATACTGGATTTTGGCTCTGAAACTGACCCCACAGAGATTGTGAATGTTTGGCTCCCTTGATCCAGGGACTCCAAACCAAGGCTTGCATGCTCCCTTCTTCCTTCCTTTCCTCCTTTTCTCCCTCCATCGTTTCCTCCTCTCTTTCTCTTTCCTCTCTTTGTGTCACTCCTAGGCCTTGAACTCAGAGCCTGGGTGTTGTCCCTGAGCCTTTTTACTCAAAGCCAGTCATCCACTTTTTACTTGAGCCACTCATCCACTTCTGGCGTTTTCTTTTTGGTAGTTACTTGGCGATAGGAGTCTTACAAGCTTTCCTGCCTGGACCTTAAGCCTCAATCCTCCCATCTCAGCCTCCTAAGTAGCTAGGATGTCAGGTGTGAAGCACCGACATCCAACTCAAACCAAGATTTCTTCATGTGCTGTGGAACCAGCACTGGAACTTTTCATTGTCTATGCCGCCCCCTTCCCTCCCGGCCCTGGCGCACACTGTAACCGTTTGTTGTATAAATAAATGAGCATCTGCCTACAACAATGCTACAGAAAAGTCCCATCCAATTCAGGTAAGCATCCTGGGTGGGGGAAAAGCCTGATGTAGCTTTCCCACTGTTCTCCCTCCATTCCCACCCTCCTGGTGCCACCCACTTAACTGTTTTGTTTCCAAGGATGTTAGCCGTGATGTACTCACTGGATTCCGGGGTCTCTGGGATGCCTATCTTCTCAAAGATCTCTATCCAGCCACTGACCAGCTCTGTGGAACTCAATTCCCTACTCAGGTGTGAACAAGGTTGCTGTGAAGTGAATGCCCGGCTCAAGAGCCCTCTTCTCCACTCTCTGGGGCCAGAAAGGATGGTCCACTATATCCGGTCCCCAAATTTCATGTTGCAGAGAAAGGATCCTTGAGGCATCCCGGGTCTCTGAATCTCCCAGAGTCCAGTACAAGTTTTGGGAATTGTCTCTGTTCACAGCTGGCAGGCTGCAGATGGGAGGTCACAGTCTGTGCTCCCCATGACATCCTCAACTGTAGTGGTCACCCTAGAGAGAGCCAGAGGAGAATCAGCAGCTGCCAGAGAAAGGCAGTCAAGGCATGACCTTCATAGCAGGACACCATCTGGCTTGGGAACTCTGCTTGTGCCACTTTGAACGTCATTGTTTGGTGGCTGAAATGGTCCATCTAATTTGACCGACCCAGAATCCCAGGCATTAGTAGAAATTGCCAGCTTCAAGAAAAACAACGCTGGAAAATCTGGCATTTCACTTGTCCCAATCAAACTTAAAGGGTTCCAAAGTCAGTAGACCCCTTTTCCTTGCAGACAGCCTACAGCAGGTTACAGAAAATGGCATTCAGAGAAACCTAGCTAACTGCCATGTCCTGATCCCAAGCACGCTCCAGCATGGGGAACACACTTGCTTACCATTGCCCAGCTGGAAACAGCCCAGGAGGGCACAGATTGGAGTCTGCAGAACTCCAGAGAGGACTGCCCACCAGTGCACTGCCCAGGGAGGGTATCCACACCACCATTGGGTGCCCGGAGCCCCCTTCCCTGATGCCCACAGACACTGCCAATGCCTGGGTAAGATTCCCCTCTCATTCTCGGTCACGGTGAACCATCTGCCATGTCACACCGTTTGACACTTCCCAGACCCTCTTAGCTTCACAGCCACTGCCCTACTCCCCCCCCCCCCATCTCATTCCCTATTTATGTTTGGCAGACACATTCCCAACTTTGAATTAGCTCCAATTATACACACCAGAGCATATTGTCTGGCTGGAAGAGTGCAGCTGTGGTCACAGTAGCCTCATGAGCCTTCTAGCTGAAGACAGATGAGCAGGTGTCCACTCTGGTCTGCGGTTCACACAGGCCTCCTAAGGGAGACCCACACAGGTCCAGCAGCTACTGTGGGCTGCAAGAAAGGGGAAGAAAGAGGTGGAAAGGAACATCTACTGAAACCTTCCCTAAAGGAGCCATGAAATGTTGAAAGAGAATACAAAAATTGTCGCTGGGCTCATACTGGACATTAATGATTAAAGAACAACAAATAAAATGCTTTTGCTCTTTTTAGACAAGGTGACAAATATATTTTCATTGTTCTCATCTCCCTGCTATCCCAACACACACACACACACACACACACACACACACACACACACACACACACACACACAAACACACACAGAAACACAAACACACAAAAATCCAAACCAGTGACAGAAGACTTATCCATGCAGCACTTGGAATTTGCCAACTGATTATTCACCTGAGCACAGACAGGCTGTACCATGAGAAAGATGATCTCTCTCTCTCTCTCTCTCTCTCTCTCTCTCTCTCGCTTTCACTCACACACATAAGCATACAGACTCAGAGCAGTGCCTCTCCTGAGTTTGTTGGTTTCTCATCTGGGCATGTACCAGCTCGAGCACGGGGGTTCCCTTGTCAGAACCAGGGGCTCCCACCCAAGGGAAACAATGCTCTAATAATGCAGAACCACCCTGCCTCCTCCTTTTTCTAGGGCCAGACGCTTCCCCTTGGCAACAACCAGCCTTGACTTCCCATTCACCAAAACCCTAGGCCAGGACGCTGGGTGAAGGAGTCTGGAGACAGGTGGCTCCTCAGAGCCTGGACAGAAAACAAAGTAGGGGGTCATGGTGCCTACAGAAAAGTGTCTGGCCTGGGGTGGGGTCGTTGTTGGGGACTTTGTTGGGGTCCTAAAGGCTATATATATGGATGGACTCCCTACTTCCAGCTTAGATACTTCTGGGTGACTTGGTGGATTCTTGGTTAGGACAAGGAGACTAGATGGCCTGGGAACACTAGCAGAGGTTGGCAGAGCTGGGAAATGTGATCACCCAGTCAGAACTGTTGACAACTGGGGTTGGGGGTACAGGCCAGGTGTATGTTTGTCAGAGGGGGTGTGTTTTTCTGCCAAATATCCACCTTCTATCTGACCCCAGTGCCCTCACCTCTCTAGTGGGCTCTTCTGGGAATGTCCTCAGGTGAAAGGGTGACTGAGCACAGAAGACAAGGGTTCACACATCAAGGGAGCCTATGTTCTGCATCTAACACCCCCCTCCCAGTGAAAATGAAAAGACCTTAGAAGGCAGGTGTGGAGGTGCTGCTTCCCACCTCTGACTAAAGCCACCAGGTTCTCACCAGGGAAGGGTGCAGATGCGTGGCTGTGTGGCTCCCACTGCTCCAGGCCAGGGGTTCTGCGGTGCCCCCTCTACACCCATCCCTGCAGCTTCCCTTTTCCTGGGACACTGGCCACTAGGGATGAGGGTGGGATCCCTGGGTAGACACCCACATCCACCCCCCACCCCTGGAGTTCATTTGTGGCAGAGCCAGGGTGGACTTTGGGGCGCTGGGGATATCCAGGGGTGGATGGAGAGGGGAGGTGAGAGGAACGGGTCCGGGTCCACACAGGTGGGTGGAAGGGTAGAGTAGGGGGGTTGCAGGGTGCAGGGGTCGTGGGGTGCAGGCATGCAGGGTGGCCACTCACATGTGCTGCTGGGAGAAGCTGTAGGCTGTGACTCTGGGTGCGTGCCCCGAGTATGAGGACCACAGGCCTGGACCAAGTCAGGGCCACAAGCCATCCAGGGGCACGCCATCTCCCCTAAGTGCCTGCAAGAGGCTCCGAGTTTTGGAGCTGTCAGAGCCATGTTTGAAACACGGTGCTGCTGGGAGGAGGAGGAGGCATCTGCAGGTGCATGGTGGGGCTGTGTACAGCCTCTGCTCCTTCTCCTCAGCCGCCACCAATGCCTCAGTGGCCTCCTGCCCTGTGAAGGCGGCTTCCGCCACCGTCTCCACCTCCACCTCAGTAGCCTCTGCTCTGCTGTGTTCCCTGCCACCATGGCTGCCGTGCCTCTGAGGGGCTGCACCCAGCAAAGTGCCTGCCATGCAGGCTCAGCATCCCACCCTATGATCTGGGCGGCCACCACCACTGAAGCTGTTTCCACTGGTGCTTGTGCTCATGCTCACTCTTCTTTCTGCTCTCTCTTGGCCAAACAATCCTCTCCTGGGCCACCCCATCCCTGTTGCACACATGACCGTGACCCTTTGGGTCCCTGGCCATTGCTGCCACCAAAGTGGGCACCTGGGTCCGGCCTCCTCCTCCCCTGGGCCCCGCCCCCCACCCACAGTTGCAGACCTGACTGGGCCCTGAGGCTTCCAGACCATAGCAATTGCAGCCTTACCTCAGCTCAGCACTCCCCCCAACCCCAGTACTGCCAGGGGGATTGAATCTCCCCTCAGCCCCATCCCTGGAGGAGACTCTCCTCCATCCTCCTCCACTCCACACACCAAGCAGTTGCATGGTGACACTCATGCATGTATGTGTGTTTGTGTTTGTGTGTGTGTGATTGTTGGGGATAACTACCTCTCAAGGACTCAGAACATAGCACCCTCTGGGATGACTCAGCACACAGCCCACTTCCAAAAACAGCACAAAGCACCCTGTGTAAAGGACTCAGCACACAGCTCCCTTTGAAGGACTCAATATGCAGTACGCTGGGTAGAGTACTCAGCACACAGCACCTTTTGAAGGAGGGAGTCCATAGCCCACAGTGTAAAGGACTCACTGCATGGTATGCTTTGAAAAACTCTGCATGTAACACTGTTTCCCAGGGACATCATGTTAAGACTCCACACATCACACCATGTTAAGACTCCACACACAGCAACCTTTGAAGGGCTGAGTATGAAGCACGCTGTGTAAAATACCCAGTGCACAGCACCCTTCAAAAACTCAGTACATGGACTGGGAAGGTGGCTCAGTGGTAGAGCACTTGCCTTTCTTGCAGGTGGCCCTGGGTTCGATTCCCCAGCACCACATAAGCAAAAAGGAAAAAAGCCAGAAGTGGCGCTGTGGCTCAAGTGGTAGAGTGCTAGCCTTGAGCTGAAGAGCTGAGGGAGAGCGCCCAGGCCCAGAGTTCAGGCCCCATGACCGGACCCCCAAAAAACAAACAAACAAAAAACAAAAAAACTCAGCACATAGAACAATTTTGAGGGACTCAACACATACCACACTGTGGAAGAAATCAGCACACAGCAACATTTGAAGGACAGTACAGAGCACCCTGTGTAAAGGACTCAGCACACTGCACTCAAAAAGGTCAACTCATCCCTCTCTTCTCAAGGGCTCAGCATATAGCACAACCCTTTGGGATGAATTAGCATACCACACCTTTTGAAGGACTCAGCTTACAGTACGTTGTGTGATGGACTCAGCACACAGCACCCTTTGAAAAACCCAGGACAGCCCACTCTTCTCAGGGACTCAGCACATAGCACCCTTTGGGATGACTCAGCAAACAGCACCATTTTGAGGACTCAGCACAAAACCCCCATGAGGGAAGGACCCAGAAATTGCGTCTTTTGAAGGACTCACCATATAGCTATATGTCACAAGTTCAGCTGTCATTAGAATTAGGGTGCTTTCTTCAGTATCCACATTCTTCAGAAACACTTCACAAATCCTACTAGTTCACATTTAGCCAACCTGTGTTTTATGGGGAAAGGTCAGCTGGGAGTCTTGAACTCAAAGCTTGGCGGCCCTGTCCCTGAGCTCTTTGGTTCAATGCTAGAGCTCTACGACTTGGAGGCACAGCTCCCATTTTGTTTTGTGGGGTTGTTCTTTGACAGGTCTTATGGTGGTAAGGCCAAGTTGGGGTATCCGTGGGCAAAGGTTCTTAGCTCAGCCTGGAGCTGACCTCTCCCTTCCTTGTGTCCCTGGTAAGCCGGGCTTCCTGGAAATCTCTTGGCCTAGGGTGGAACAGACCTGCTCTGGCATCAGCAATCAGGGTGAGCAAAAGTCAGCTTGGCCCTGGTCACTTCCCCAAATTGAACTCTTGAGGATGATGGCATGGGGCCGCATGTTCCGCGTCTGGCCACCAGGGAGCAGGAGTCGCCCACCATAGAGATTGTACCTACGAGTTGTGTTTACTCTTGCTTCCCTGGGGCCCCCATCATGCTTCAACCACCCTAGACAGAAAAGTCCTTGAGACTCTTACCTACAATTAACCATCGAAAAGCAAATGGGGCTGTGGCTCAAGGGGCAGAGCACTAGCCTTGAGCAAGAAAACTCAGGGATAGAGCCTAGGCCCTGATTTCACACACACACACACACACACACACACACACACACACACACACACACACACACACCACATGCATACAAAATCAGAAATACAATCTTTAGGTATTGTCTACTTTTTCCCCACTAAGCCTGGTGGCTGATGGCCTAGGTGTTTGATGCATATACCACCTGACATCTTTAATTTCTGGGGAACAGAATTGCTAGGAGGTCAGCCTTCCCCCATCCCAGCTCCTTGAGTGGGTCATGGTCTATCCAGGCCCTTTGGGCCTCCTTTACAGACTTGCCAAGATGCCTCCAAAGGCATCATATACTGGGCACTGGTAGCTCATGCCTGGCATCGTTGCTACTCAGGAAGCTGAGATCTGGAGGATCATGGTGCCAAGCGAGTCTGCAGAGGACAATGTATGAGACTCTTATCCTTGATGAACCATCAGTAAACAAAAGTGGCACTGTGGCTCAAGTGGTAGAGTGCCAGCCTTGAGAAAAAGAGCTCAGGGACAGCGCTCATGGCCAACAACAACAAGGAGAGGCATTGCATGTTGGCTTTGGGATTGGCATGGGCCAAATATAATTGGAATTTTCAAGTGCTCCAAGACAAAACAGTACCTGCTTTAGTCCCGTGCTCCTCCATCTCGTCTCACCCCTTGGCCTTGTCCATGCTTTGGGTCAGCATGGCTCTGGCTAGATGGGAGGGCTCCAAGGAAGGTCCCACAGCAATTACCCCACCTCCTTCTGCCCTTCTCACCCTGCTGCTTCTGCTCTTTGCCATAGACCGTCTTCCTGTAATCCATGCATGAGGTCATCACTGCCAACATAGTGGTGAGTGGTGGGTCTGGTCTAACTCAGAGCAGTCAGAGGTGGAAGTGGGTCTGGGACTAGGAGCTTCCACCCTGGGTGTGGGCTGAGGCGAGGGCTGACATTTAGTTCATCCTGAGCCTTGCAGTGGTGGGGAGACAGTGTAGACTCCACATTGAGTCAGGTAAGATCAGAATCTGGAGGACCATGTGTGGGAGAGGATGTAGGACTCAGGGGGCCACTGTTGTTGGTACTCTCTCAGGACTCCCCTCTCCCTTTCTCATCCCTCAATGTTAGAAGAGAAACTTCAACTAAGGGTGTGGGAAGAGGGGGCGGGGGAGTATTTTGTTGTGAACCAGACTTGTGCTTCATATTCATCCTAGCCCCTACTTCCTATTTATCTGAGGAATGGCCATATGGGTTTGGGAGGGGGGGGAGAATCATCTTAGCGGAACATGTGGCTAAGTGGTATAGTGGTCGCCTACCATGCCTGAAGCCCTGGGTTCGATTCCACACAGAAAATGTTGAAGGAGAGGTGGGGCTCAACTGGTAGAGGGCCAGCAGTGATCAAAAAGAGCTCGGGGGGGGGGGACCAAGATGGTGATGGGGCAGTAGGGAAACGCCACAGCTCTCCCGAACCAAAAAGAGAGTTTGAGTTCCAACACTTAATCTCCCCAAGAGACCGACAACAACAAAAAGACTAACACTCAGAGAAAAACAAGAGATGGAAAATAACAAAAAAGAAAGAGAAGAAAAGAAGAATTTCAGAACAGAGAAGAGCGAAGACCCCTCCCCCAACCTTTACTGGCCGAGTGGCAGTGTGCCAAGCCGCGGCCAGCCGACCCGGCAGGGGCTGCCCCGGAGCCCCAGAGACACAGGGGGTCGCCTGCAGATCACCCGCGCAGAAGCCGCCTGAGGTACCGGTTTGCAGAACAGCTGATAGCCACAAACAGAGAAACATACCAGCCGGGAGTCTCCATGAGGATCCCACCCCCACCCATCACTCTCCACCTGAGCAGAGAGGCTCCATCCGGCCAAAGCCGCCTGGCACCGGCAGCGCGACAAAGGGACCTGTCTGCAGACCACCCGCGCAAAAGCCACCTGAGGCACTAGACCCTCCCGATCACGATCGCAACGACCCGGCGGGGGCCGCCCAGGTCCCAGAGGCACAGGGGGCTGCCTGCAGATCACCCGCGCCTGAGCATGGACACTGTGGACCCGACAGCTTCGATGGAGGCAGAGACAGAAAAGAATCACACAGAGCCACCACCGCCCAGCCCAGCCCACAACCACCCCAACTGAACTCAGATTGCAACAGCAACTGAAGACCTACACCACACAGAAACAACCAGCTCCAGGGTGAGTATTCCACAGGGGACAGTGTATCCCTCAAGGGAGACCAGAGCTGGAGGGAATCCCCAGACGCTGACCTAGACTCCCTACCCCAACACCCGGACCACAGGACCCACTAAAACTGGGAACTGTTCGAGAACTCACCCAGCCTGTGGAGCACACTCCACTGGCCAGGCCAGAGCAAGAGTGCCCTTGGAAGGGAGCTTAAATGCCCAAGCCAGGAACAGTGCCCCTGGGTCAAGACTACCTACAGTAGAAGAAAATTGAACTGTGTCCTCCAGGCTGCATAACCTAGGTGGTATACACATCAGCACAGGTCTAACGAGCACGCTCCAGGCGGGGGCCTGAACCAGGCCTGGGGATCTGGTGCCTGAACAACACAACTAACTCCTCCCAACTGAAGTCAAAAGCTGAGCATACGGGTCAACAGAGGGGAGAAAATCAGGAAACAGCACTCCCCGGGAAGCACACCTGTGACAACAAAAGACCTGGAGGCTCAGGACAAGAGAAGCCCAAATCCCACCAAAACTCCACCCATATACCTTAGGCTGGGAATTGGGCAACACAGGCTGCCAGCACCTGATAGTAAGCAGGAGCTCAGGCTGATAAGGCGGCTCAGCAGTAGAGTGATAGTCTTGGATGTACGAGGCCCTGGATCTGATTCCTCAGCATCACAAAAGCAAAAAGGGTCAGAAGTGGTGCTGTGGCTCAAATGGTAGGGTGCCAGCCTTGAGCTGAAGAGCTGAGGGACAGCACCCAAACCTAGAGTTCAAGCCCACAACTAGCCCAAAACAAACAAACAAACAAATAAACATCAGGAGCCCATAGCAGACTCCAGTATTTGGGAGAGTGCATCCAGAGCATCTGATCTTCCCAAGAGCACCCGTAGGAGCAAACACAAGCAGTCTAGGCTGCTCAACCCTTCCAAAGGCGGGAATTGCCAGCAATCTACAGCAGAGAGCCAAGAATCCTAAGTAGGTCAGAACAGCAGCTGGAAATAGGCTCCCAACAGAACCCAGATCAGGCACAGACTCTCTCTACCGATACAGAATCAGCAACCAAGCAAAGACAGACACACCAAAACAAAATTGCAGAGCAGTCTCCTGAACCCCCATGCGAAAATCACAGAGAAAAATCACAAGGTTTACCACCACCCAGGACAGCAAGCTCACCACAAAAGCCAGCAGCCATGCAGGGGAGAGCCCCAGTGGGAGCAAAGCAGGAATGGAAGACAAAAGCTATATCCAAGGGGTGCTGGAGGCAATGACTCAAGAAATAAAGCGAGAAATTGATCAGAAATTGAAAGAGCACAAGGATGAACTATCAAAAGAGATACAGGATACCAAACAAGAGTTGGATGCAAAAATAGAAGCTGCACAAACCTCAGTAAGAAGTGAGATAAACGCCAAATTAGAGGTAATACATACTGAGACCAGTACTCTGAGAACCAACATTGAATCCATAAAGGGATCCATTTCCTCCATGCAAACCACAATAGAAGCCACGGTCAACAGAGTGAATGAAATGGAAGGTAGAGTGTCAGATACAGAAGACAGAATACACCAACTGGACCAAAAAGTGACAGATATGGAAAAATCACTCAAATTAAACCAAAAGGAAATTCAAGAGCCAGCAGATAATGCCAAGAAACTTAACCTTCATATAATCGGAGTGGACGAAGATGAGGAATTCCAGAGCAAGGGAATGCAACACCTATTCAACAAGATAATCAATGAAAAATTTCCCCACCTCAAAAAAGGGCATCTTACCTACATTACAGAAGAGTATAGAACACCCAACAAGCAAGATCCCAGGAGAAACACTTCTAGACACATTATAGTAAAAATGATAGATATGAATCATAAGGAAACAATCCTGCATGAAAATGAAGAAGGAGCTATTCTACAACGGGAAAAAAATTAGAATCACTGCAGATCTCTCCACACAAACAATGAATGCAAGAAAAGCCTGGGGAAGCACCATACAAGCCCTGAAAGCCAATAACTACCAACCCAGACTGATTTATCCAGCAAAGCTAGCATTCACATTTGATGGAGAACTGAAAACTTTTAATAGCGAAAAAAAACTAAATGAATACATAAACATTAAGCCAGCATTACAAAGAATTCTAAGAGGGGGGACACAACCTGAAGAAAGCAACCGGGAGCTGGGACCTGCCCCAAACAGGCATTACTCAAAGTCTAACTGAGCAAGCACAAGAGGAAAGGAAAGAAGAAAAACTTAGGAAAACAGAATGGTAGGGACAACATTGCATCTCTCTATACTTTCTCTTAATATAAATGGGCTGAATTCGCCAATTAAAAGAAAACGAACTGAGGACTGGATCAGAAAACAAGACCCATCCATCTGTTGCCTTCAGGAGTCCCACCTCTCAGCCAAATATACAAACTCAGAGTGAAGGGGTGGAAAAGGATCTACCAATCAAATGCCCCCAGTAAGAAAGCAGGTGTAGCTGTCCTGATATCTGACAAAATAAACATTTCATTAAAATCAGTACAAAAAGACAAGGACGGACACTACATATTAATACAGGGAACGATCCAAGAGGAGGATATAACCATCATCAACTTATATGCCCCAAATGTTGGTGCACCCAGATATGTTAAACAAATGCTCTCAAACTTACAGAATAAAATAGATCCCAATACGATAATACTAGGAGACTTTAACACACCACTCTCACCAAAGGGCAGGTCTACCAATCAGAGGATTGGCAAAGAAGCTACCGAATTAAGTGAGGCCATACTTCAAGTGGAATTAACTGACATCTACCAAGTATTTCACCCTAAAACAACACAGTACACATTCTTCTCAGCAGCTCATGGAACTTTTTCCAAAATAGACCATATCATAGTTCATGCAAGGAACTTAAGCAATTACAAAGGGATCAACATAATCCCCTGTATCCTATCTGACCACAGTGGAATCAAGCTAGCTTTCAATAACAAAGCATACCGCAGAAATTTCTCTAATACATGGAAATTGAACAGCACACTCCTTAACAATGCCTGGGTAATGGAAGAGATCAGAGAAGAAATAAAACATTTCCTACAACTCAATGTAAATGAAAACACTTCACAAAGAAACTTGTGGGACACAGCAAAAGCAATCCTGAGGGGCAAATTTATTGCCCTCAGTGCCCACATCAAGAAAATGGAGACAGACCAAGTAAATAATCTCATGTTGCAATTAAAACAGCTAGAAAAACAAGAAAAAATGGGACCAAAAGTTACTAGACGAAGCCAGATAACCAAATTAATAGCAGAGATTAACCAATTAGAAAATCAGAAAATCATAACCAAAATAAATCAAACAAAAAACTGGTTCTTTGAAAAAATAAACAAAATTGATGGCCCATTGGCAAGATTAATTAAAAAAAGAAGGGCGGAAACCCATATTTACAGGATTAGGAATGCCACGGGAAACAGCAGAACACGTACCCATGATATCCAAACAATTCTAACAGACTACTTTCAAAAGTTACACTCTCTAAAGGAAGAAAATCTGGCAGAAATGGATGCATTTTTAGAGAAATACAAAAGTTATACTCTCTAAAGGAAGAAAACCCGGCAGAAATGGATGCATTTTTAGAGAAATACAAGTTGCCCAAACTGAACAAAGAAGAAGTTAACCAATTAAATAAGCCAACATCCTATAACGAGATACAGGAAGCTATCAAAATTCTTCCAACAAAAAAAAGCCCAGGATCAGATGGATTCACAGCAGAATTTTATAAGACCATTAAACAAGAACTAATACCCATACTCCTCAAGCTCTTCAGAGAAACAGAGAAGGAGGGAGCTATCCCAAACTCATTCTATGAAGCCAATATCACACTCATCCCCAAACCAGGCAAAGACCCAACCAAAAAGGAGAATTACAGGTCAATTTCCTTGATGAACACAGATGCAAAGATCCTTAACAAGATTCTAGCTAACAGAATCCAGAAACACATAAAAAAAATTATACACTATGACCAGGTAGGCTTCATCCCAGAGATACAGGGATGGTTTAACATACGTTAGTCAATAAGTGTAATCCAACATATCAACAGAGCCAAGGTCAAGAATCACATGGTTATCACCACAGATGCAGAAAAGGCCTTTGATAAAATTCAACATTCATTCATGCTAAAAGCTCTGGAGAAAATAGGAATAGAAGGAACATTTCTAAAAACAATAAAAGCCATTTATGACAGACCAATAGCCAATATTATACTTAATGGGGAAATGCTACAACCAATTCTCCTAAAATCAGGAACAAGGCAAGGAGGCCCACTGTCTCCACTCCTCTTCAATATAGTCCTGGAAACCTTAGCCAGGGCAATAAGGCAAGAAAAAGATATTAAAGGGATCCGCATAGGAAAAGAAGAAGTTAAACTATCCCTTTTTGCAGATGACATGATACTATACCTTCACGATCCCAAAAACTCCATCCCCAAACTCTTAGAAATCATAAATCACTTTGGCAAAATAGCAGGATACAAAATAAACCCACAAAAATCAGTTGCCTTCCTGTACACTGACAATGTACAAGAGAGGGAAATAAAGGGAGCAACCCCATTCACAATAACTTCCCCCCAAAATAAAATATTTAGGAATTAATCTAACCAAAGATGTAAAAGAACTATTTAATGAAAACTATAAAAAGTTAAAGAAAGAAATTGCAGAAGACACTAGGAAATGGAAAGACCTCCCATGCTCTTGGATAGGACGACTTAATATAGTGAAGATGGTCATACTGCCAAAACTAATATACAAATTCGATGCAATTCCTATTAAAATCCCAATGACGTACATCACTGAAATACAGAAAACAGTCCAAAAATTCATATGGAACAATAAAAGACCTAGAATAGCCAAATCAATTCAAGGGAATAAATATGGGAGGGCTATCCATGCCGAACTTCAAACTCTACTACAGAGCTATAATAACAAAGACAGCATGGTACTGGCACAAAAACAGACCCGAAGACCAATGGAACAAAATAGAAGATCCAGAAATAAACCCACAGGCCTACAGCCAGGTAATATTCGACAAAGGAGCCAAAGACATACAATGGAAGAAACACAGCCTCTTCAACCACTGGTGCTGGGAAAACTGGGCTGCCACATGCAGAAAACTAAAAGTGGACCCCAGCCTATCACCATGCACCAACATCAACTCAAAATGGATTAAACATTAAACCTGAATCTCTGAAACTACTTCAGGACAGAGTAGGAGAGACACTTGAACTAATAGGCACAGGAAGGAACTTCCTGAACAGAGTCTCAGGGTCACAACAAGTTGGAGAGAGACTCGACAAATGGGACTACCTTAAAATAAAAAGCTTCTGCACAGCTAAATCTATCGCAACTAAGCTAGAAAGACAACCAATGAATTGGGAAAAAATATTTACCAGCAATATATCAGACTAGGGGTTAACATCCTGTATATACAGGGAACTCAATAAACTAATCCCTCCCAAACCTAACAAACCAATTACTAAATGGGCAAGGGAACTAAAGAGGGACTTCTCAAATGAAGAAATAAAAATAGCAAAGAAACACATGAGGAAATGTTCATCATCCCTGGTGGTGAAGGAAATGCAAATAAAGACAACCCTGAGATACCACCTTACCCCAGTCAGAAAGTCCCACATCCACAAATCAGCCAACGACAAATGCTGGAGGGGATGTGGAGAAAGAGGAACCCTATTACACTGCTGGTGGGAATGTACACTTATACAACCACTTTGGAAAGCAGTCTGGAGGGTCCTTAGAAAGCTAAAGATTGACCTCCCTTACGACCCAGTCATACCACTTCTAGGCATCTACCCTGAACAACAGGAACCAATATACAAGGACACGTGCACCTCCATGTTTATTGCAGCACTGTCCACAATAGCTAGGATATGGAAACAACCCAGATGCCCCACCACAGCTGAATGGATCCAAAAATTGTGGTATCTATACACAATGGAATATTTTGCAGCCATTAGAAAGGACAAAATAATGGCATTTGCAGGGAAATGGATGGAGCTAGATGGAATCATGTTGAGCAAGGTAAGCCAAGAACGAAGAGACAAATGGTACATGGTCTCCCTGATAAGTGGATGCTAAATCCAAAATGTTAGGTGATACGACAAAACTAACAGGACTTAAGAAACAAAGAACTCCCACTCATCTGGTTGAACCACTACTAAATATCCCCATGCTGCTGATCACATATATGGTGTGTAACATGTGAACACCGTTATATGTTACAGACTGTGATAGACAATTGCTCCAGGAAAGTTAGAATGAACTTGTGACTTTAAATGAGCATCATTATTCCACAATACTGTGAAATTCCGGAAATTATGTAATCACTTAATCACAATCAAAAAAAAAAAAAGAACCTCAGGGAAGGTAGGGAGGGAGGGGACGGTAGGGGGAAAACAATCGAGGGGGTAACAATGTTCAAGAGGAAGTGTACTCATTACTTCACTCATGTAACTGTAACCCTCTGTATAGTATCTTTACAATAATAAAAAAAAAAGAGCTCAGGGACAGTGGACAGGCTCTGAGTTCAAGCCCCAGGACTAGAAGAATAAATTGTTCTTGGAGGGTTTTTTTTTGCTTTGTAAACAATTTATTAATTGCGATAAGCATAGCATGGGCCTCTTTCCTGGCCACCAATGGGCCATTAGATGTCCCTTGAATTTGGGCCAACTCCCAGCAGCCTATGCCCTACCCGACCCCCAGTTTAACTTTCCCATCCCCTGGCAGATGGAGTCCTGAAAGAAGGGCACCTGGCCACTTACTTCTGGTGGCTGCCAAGGCTTTTGAGAGTCAGTATGTCACATAGAGAGTCATTATCTGCATCAATCTACAGAAGAAAGTGAGGGAGCACTCCTCACCTGAGCCTGGGAGCTGTGGGTGGATCTGGATGTGGGGCATCTTTGGCAGGATAAGCTCCTTGAGGGAGTCCACTATGGGGTCGGGAACCCTGACCTCTCCTCTGGCAGTTTCCATGCTGTCTTCAAGTTGCAATTCTTCAAAACCTTTCTGCTCCTCCCTCATTTCACCCACCACAGGCCCTGAGGCATCTGAAGCAGTGTTGGTGGTGGTGGGATCAGCCTGTACTGGCATCTGGAGACTGCTGTCTGTGGCTTCCCCTGCTGGGAGCAACTGCAGCTCCCGCAGCACTCTCCTCCATCTTCTCCTGGGACAGCCACTGCAAACACTCGGCTTTCTCCCAGCACAGCTCATGCAGGACCAACATCTGCTCTTTACACACCAAAAGGGACTCTTCGATGGTTCAGATGTGTGCTGACAGCTGGCTGTATCCATGGTGGAGCTCACTTGCTGGACTCTGGAAGTCCACCTCATCAGGCAGGTCATGGATGAAGCAGACATCCCATCCCCAAACATATTGTGGTGACAGCTCATGGGGGAGAGGGCCTGGGACTCCAGCTTAGTCTGGCACTGAGCTGCCTGGTGGCCCGGGTGCCTACAGCCGGCCTGCTGCTCCTGTTGACGGATTTTCCCCCTGTGGATCTCAGCCTCCAAGTGTGCTAACAGAGCCTAGTCCATCTATCAGACACCATGGAATGTGGGCGTGGCAACAATTCTTGTATCCCATTGGTCAGAAAGAACCATGAAATAATGGGGGTGTGGCTGGAATCCTCTGATGCACGCAGAATGGGCAGAGTCAAGATGACAGTGGCCCCCTAGCCCCTTTCCCAAGGAACTCTGTCCAATTGAGTTGGGGACAAAAGGGTGACCTGCTTTAGCTTGATGGCTGCACAGATTGTTGTGTATGTCTGTTTCTTGCCAGTCCCGGACCTTTAACTCAGGATCTGGGCACAGTCCATGAGCTGCTTTTGCTCAAGGCTAGCCCTCTGCCAGTGGAGCCATACGGCTCTACTTCTGGCTTTGTTGGCACTGAAGTTAGACAGGGGTCTCAAGGACTTTTCTGCTTAGGGTGACTTTGACCATGATCCTCCTATCACAGCCTTGTAAGTATCAAGGAGGACTGCTGAGAGCCACTGGTACCTGCCTAATCACTGGTCTTGCTGATGTTCTTGGACAGACCACTGAGTTCCCTATGCTCAGGTTGAAGTGGTGGGAGCTGGAGCCCACAGTTTGAATCCTGGTCCTGCCACCTCCAAATGGCAGGTGGGAGATCCTAAGAAACTCATTCCTATCCATATGAATACCAATGGAATGTGATGTATGTCATGATTGAATGGGCAGTTCTTGAATGATTCTAGGATAAAATTATACACAATTATTTTATAGGACACTGATTGAGTTTAATTAATACTTGATGAAGATTTAAACAATCACATTCATTAAATGGGGGCATAATGAAATACCTAAGTATTGGGTGTCACATAGTATAGAGATGCCATATTTTCTGCCCGGACTTTCTTTACTTAATTGCTATATAGCATTTTCTGAATGTACTTTGGAATATGCAACAAGGATATATTATACCTGACCTGGAAATCAATTATTCAAACAGTTTTTTAAATCAAACATGCCTATAGCAAAATAAAGAGGTAAATCCAAATTATGTGCATTTAAAGATAATGCTAGGTTAGTCCTCTTCTCACATTCCTCATTCCCTTGAGAATAATACACATTGTAAGGAAATGCTTAGAAAGTTTTGGAGAAATAGGTTGACTTTAAGCTAGTGAGTTACTCTATGCTGAATCTTGTTTACTTTATATCTAGAAAAGATAAATTCTCACCTTATCATTTTTCTTAGGTTTATACTCAGGTTTAATCTCCGATGGGTGACAAATAAAGATATAAACATTTTTAACAGTGGCTAAATTAGGCTGAGGAATCTAGGTACAACTATACTCATGCAGGTAAGCCTCATCAGTCATGAGACCATGATATCAAAATGATAACCAATGCTTATTGGTGTCAGGCTTATGAGATTTTGTGTATTATAAACAGTGGTGGGATGGGAAGGTGGCTCAGTGGTAGAGCGCTTGCCTTGCATGCAAGAGGCCCTGGGTTTGATTCCTCAGCACCACATAAGCAAAAGGAAAGAAAGCCGGAAGTGGTGCTGTGGCTCAAGTGGTAGAGCGTTAGCCTTGAGATGAAGAGCTGAGGGATAGCACCAAGGCTCAGAGTTCAGGCCCCATGACTGGACCCCCCCAAAAATAAATAAATAAAACAGGGTTATTAGATTTGTTTTGTAATCAACATCATTTCATGGGTTAGGAACTGAAGTTAGACATTAAACTCAGAACTAAATTGAAGGAGGAATCCAAAATTAGTCACCAAGATATACATCATTAACACAGTATTTTAAAAATGCAAGCTAAAGGAAATAATTTATGAAAAAATCAACATTTACAGTAAATACAGAATCAGCATAACTGGTATTCCTTTTATCCCAGTTGCAATACGGCTTGCATGATGACTTTTCTGATTATATGTTTAGTTAGGTCTTGATATTTATTTGAAATTCTGTTCTTTCATATACTCATTTGTCAGATCAAAGAGGAAATTAATTCCATGGCAGAGTCAACATTCATAATAATGTTACAGTTGTATCCTGCTATTTTGCCAAAGTTTCAAATCACTTTGAGTATCTTGGATCTTTTTTGGATCTAACTAAATAGGTATGCAATTTTGTCTGTACTAGAAAGATTTTGACCACCACTTATTAAAATAGTATTTTCCAGAAACTACTTCTCTCTTTTCATGAGATTTTTAATGTCATTTATATCATGGGTTGATGTTTTCCTTTAATTAACCCACATTCAGTCTTCTACAATGTGTAACTTGGAGTAGTTTAAAATTATGTACACTCAGGTACACGGCTCAGATTCTATTATTTGCATATTTTGTTCTTGTTAAATCAGTAGGATTTAGATCTCAATATGGATACTATTGGACTTATTGGTTGCATTTCTGAATTTTTTAAGTATGTGATGATTTTTGTTATTTTATTCGTTTAAATATGTGCAGCTCTCACTCCACATACAGTCACATTTGTTTTAAACAATTTGATCCATTCACATGATTTGCTATATTAGGTTCATCTAGATGAATTTAATTACTAATTAACACAACCGTACTTCTGAGACACAGTTATCTTTATGGATCTACTCAAGGGTAACATGTATTTGAGGATTTTGTGATTCAAAACAACCGGACACAACATGTTTTTGTTCCTGGGGGAGTTCTACTTTGTTGGTTGTTTTTCCAGCTGTGGTGACTTCAACGTATGTGTGCATTTTATTTCAATTGTTATATGTCTATATTTTGTTTCATATAACAGAAAGTACATAAATAATCAGTGATTTAGAACTTTTCCAAATTGATTTCTAAGAGAGATGCTTGAAGTTTTGTGACATCTGGTAAAGGGTAGGTTTTGTTAGTGGAAGGGGTAGCAGAATAACAGAGACATTCTTTGACATGATTGGAATTCTTCCTCCTTTTGCCTCACTACTTCCAATAGTATTACTTCAAAGCCTTTAGTGGAAAGAAAATAATTTTGTCTGTATGAACTTATAAATTTTGCATTAATTAGGACACACTACACTTTTACACTTTCCTTCTTTTAAAATCACAGATGCAAATTTATAATGCTAAAGTACCATCTAATAATTTATATGAAATGGTCCAAACTATTTTTGCTTCACACTGTATGTAATATAGATATGTAATAGTGAGTAATTTAGTATGTAATAATTGACTTTGGGGAAAGTCAATTACAAGGGATTTGTGATACTGAGCAATAGTAAAAATTATGTTTGTTTCTATTAAAAACTTTACAGTTACATCTAAAAATAACGCATAGTTATAAACTAATGCTAAAAAGTAAGATTGTTTATTGGAAAAAGCCAGAAGTTTCAATAAGCTTGCTTTTTACAAATTGACTTGGATCTGGGCTTTGGTGGCTCATGCCTGTAATCCTAACTACTCAGGAGTCTGAGATTGAGGATGGTGGTTCAAAACCAGCCTGGGCAGAAAAGTCTGTAAGACTCTTATCTCCAATAACCCACTTGAAAAGTAGAAACAACAATGTAGCTCAAGTGGTTCAGTGGAATCAATGAGCTGAAGAGCTGAGAGATATCGCCAAGGCCCAGAGTTCAAGCCACACGACCAACAACAACAACACAAAAAATTGACATGGATTTTTACTTTATTATTTCATGATTTTTATTGTGAAAATACATAGAGAGGGGTTACAATTACATGAGAAAAGTAACGATTACATTTCTTATCAAGCATTGTTGCCCCCTACTTTGTTTCCCCTTCCCATCCCTTCCCATCCCCTCCCACCCAAAACCAACCCATGCACCAAAGTTGTAAAGTTTGTTTTCTGACATAACGTGTTATACATCTGATTGTTGCAATGGGTCCACTTGTATCCCTATTTAAAGAATTTGTTTTTCCCTTCTCCTCCACAAATTATACCAACATCAAATACAGTGAAAACAGGGATTATACCATGGGCGAGGGACATACAAAGCAACAAAGAAATCATCTTATAAATAAGCTAGAAACAATACCAAGAGGAAAAAAAAACATTTGACTCCTTATCTTGGGGTTCATTTCATCTTACATCAACTTATCTGACCGTTTCTGCTTGTCTCACAAATATACTAGTTATTGCAAATAAGGGAAACCGTGGGACCTATATTTTTTGGGCCTGGCTTACTTCACTTAATATAATTTTTTCCAAGGCCTTCCATTTCCTAACAAATGGGACAATGCCATTCTTTCTGATGGAGGCCTAGAATTCCATTGTGTAAGTATACCACATTTTCTTGATTCATTCATCTACTGAGGGGCATCTGGGTTGGTTCCATATCTTAGCTATGGTAAATAAGGCTGCAATAAACATAGTTGTGCTGGTAAGCTTTAGTATCGTCATGTTTGTGATCATTTGGGTAAATGCCCAAAAGTGGTATTGCTGGATCATAGGAGAGTGCTACGTGGAGTCTTTTGGGGAACATCCATACTGCTTTCCAAAGTGGTTGAACAAATTTACACTCCCATCAACAATGCAGTAAGGTTCCCTTCTGTCCACATCCCCTCCAGCTTCTGATGTTATTAGAGTTCTTGATTATAGCCATTCTAACTGTGGTGAGGTGGTATCTCAATATTGTTTAGATTTGCATTTCTTTTATGGTTAGGGAATTTGAGTATTTCTTCATGTGTCTATTGACCATCCTTCTTTCTTCTTCAGAGAAGTTTCTCTTTAAGTCTTTAGCCCACTTATTTATTGGGAAGTTGTTTGAGGATTTGTTGTTAGATTTACTTTTGTGAATTCCTGGTACATTTTAGATATGAAACCCTTGTCCGTTGTATGGCTAGTGAAGATCTTCTCCTAATCCTTGGGTTTTCTATTGATCTTGCTAGATTTATCCTTTGCCATGCAGAAGCTCTGCAATTTCATGCAATTCCATTTGTCTAACCTTTCTTTGATTTGTTGTGTTTCTGGGTCTCTATTAAGAAAATTTTGGCCTGTGACAAGGAGACCTAGGGTGTCTGCTGTGACTCCAGGTCTTTGATCCATTTGGAGTTTATTCTGGTGCAGGGTGATATGTAAGGATTTAGCTTTATTTTTCTATGAGTGATTGACCTATTGTGCCAGCCACTTACTGAAGAGGCTTCCTTTCTTCCATTCTATTTTCTTAGCTCCCTTATCGAAGATTAGATGGCTATATGTCTGTGGGTTAATTTCTGGGTTTTCACTTCTATTCCATTGGTCCTGAGATCGGTTCTGGTACCAATACCATGCTGTTTTGATTACTATGGCTCTGTAGTAGAGTTTGAAATTTGGTATTGATATTCCTCCAGCACTATTCTATTAAGGATTGTTTTTGTTATTCGAGGTCTTTTATTGTTCCATATGAATTTTTGGATAGCCTCTTCTATTTTCTTGAAGAATGAGGTTGGAATACTCATAACTATCACATTGATTTTGTACATAGCCTAGGGAAGTGTTGCCATTTTCATGATGATGATCTTTCCAATCCAGGGATGTTTTCCCACTTTCTAAGTTCTGTTTTGATTTCCTTTTTTAGGTTTTTTAAGTTTTCATCATAGAGATTTTTACTTCTTTGGTTAAACTAACTCCCAGTCATTTCATTTTTTGTGGGGCTATTACGAATGGAGTTGTTTTCCTTATTTCAGCCACGCTATTCTCATTGTTGGCGTATAGTAAAGCCATTGATTTTTGAGGGATAACATTATACTCTGCTACTCTGCCAAAGTTTTCAATGAGCATGAGTGATTTGGGAGTGGATTCTGTGGGAATCTTTAAATATAAGATCATATCATCTGAAAAGAGGGAGAGTTTTACATGATCTTTACCTATTTGGATCCTCTAATGATTGCCTCTTGTCTTATTGCTGTAGCTAGGTATTCTAATACTAAATTGAAGAGAAGTGGAGAGATTGGACATCCTTGTTTCGTTCTTAAGAGGAAATGGCTTTAGTTTTTCACCATTACGTATAATGCTGGCTGTAGGTTTGTCATATACAGCCTTTATTGTTTTGAGGAATGTTCCCTGGATTCCTAATTTTTCCAGAACCTTCATCATAAAGGGGTTTTGGAACTTGTCAAATGCTTTTATCTGCATTTATTGAGATAATCATGTGGTTCTTATCCTTGCTCTTGTTGATGTGATGAATTATATTAATTGATTTGCATATATTTAACCAGCTTTGCAACCTTGAAATGAATCCTGTTTGATCGTGTTGTATGATTTTTTGGATGAATTGTTGAAGTAGGTAGGCCAAAATTTTGTTGAGAAGTTTTGCATCAATGTTCATCAAAGAAATGGGTCTATAGTTCTGTTTCTTTGATGAGTCCCTGCCTGGTTTAGGGATGAGGGTTATGATGTCTTCATAGAATGAGTTCAGTAGTGCACTTTCCCTTTCAATTTCATTGAAAAGTTGGAGGAGTATTGGTGTGAGCTCTGCTTTGAAGTCCTTGTAGAATTTCACTGTAAATCCATCTGGTCAAGGGTTTTTCTTAGATGAGAGTACTCTTATTGATGTTTCTATTTCAATGCTTGATATGGGTCTGTTAAGTTGGTTTAACTCATCTTGGTTTAGTTTTGTCATGTCAATATTTGCTAGGAAAAGGTATATTTCTACCAGATTCTCAAACTTATTAGCAAAAGCTTTGAGAGGTATTCCCTTATAATGTTCTGTATCTTGGATGTTTCTGTGGTGATGTTTCCATTCTCATCTCTGAGTTTATTTCCTTGTATGCTCTTTTTCTTCTGATAAGATTTGCTAAGGGTCTGTCAACTTTTGTTAACTTTTTGAAGAACCAACTCTTTGTTTTGTTGATTCTTTCTAGGTTTTTTTGGATCCTAATTAGTTTAATTCTGATTTAAATTTAATTATTTTTTCAATCTACTGGATTGGTGTTTATTTTGTTGCTCTTTTTCATGAAGGTTCAGATGTCTAATTAAATTGTTGTTTTCAGATCTCTCTAATTTGTTGATGTAGTAACTCAGAGGTACAAAATTGCCTCTGAGAACTGCATTTCCTGTGTCCCAGAGAAGCTGGCATTTTATGTGTTCATTTTTGTTGAATATCACGAACATTTGCATTTCCTTTCTAATCTCTTCTATGACCCATTGGTGATTCAACAGTGTGTTGTTCAGCCTCCATGTGTTACAGGACTTTTCTTTGGTGGCTTTTAGTGTTGAGTTCTAATTTTATTCCCTTGGATGCTGTTTCTTGGCCTTTATTGTGGTCTTATTGGTTTTCTATGTGTAGGACATCTTTAAGTATCTTTTGTAAGTCTGATTTGGTGGTTCTAAAAGCTTCTTGTATCTGAATAGGCTTATCTTTTTGCATGTATGGAAAGTTCTCTACTAAGATTCTGTTACATAAAATTTCTAAACCATTAACTTCTGTCTCTAGGTGCTCCTCTACACCCATTATCCTCAGGTTAGGCCTTCTGGTGGTGCCTTCCAAATGTTGAATAGATGTATCATATTTCTTGGATTTGTCTTGGATAGTTATACATTCTTTCTCTATAATATCTAGGCTGTCTTTTATCCCTGAGATTCTATCTTCTGCATGGTCTAACTGACTGTCAAGATTTTCTACTTTGTTTTTTATTTCTTTTCCTTCTAATTGTTTGGCTTTGATGGATTCAAATTCTTTGTTGGAGCTTTGTTTTAGGTCTTGTATGAACTTTACTTCCTTAATTTGGTGTTCAGTTTTTATTCTCAAATCACTTAGATTATTCCTTATGGTTTCCTAGGACTCCCATTCCTTTTATTGGGCTCCATTGGGCATTCCCTCTGAATTCATTCAACTGTCTATTCATAGATTCCATCAATGCCTTTATTGATTTAGTCTACTGTCATCCCTCTCTCGCAATTCCTGTATTACTCTTTGATTAGCTTCCTCACAATCATGCAATTCCTGTCTTTCTCTTTGACTGATCTCAGCCTTCTCATGCGATTCCTGTATTTCGCTTTCACTGTTCTCTACCTGTTCATGCAATTCCTGTATTAATCTTTGAGTAGCTTCCTCATGTTCATAAGATTCCTGTATTAATCATTGGTTCGCCCCCTGTTGCTCTCTATCACACTCACAGAGTCCTTTGCAAGTTTTCAATCTATTCATTCACCATGTTTACAAGGAGTGTTTGTAGAGCTTTTTGGGAACTCTTCTCTGGATTATTCATTAACTAATCGGTCTCCTGATTATTATGAGTGGGAATTCATATACCCGGACTTGCCATTTTTCTTGTTTTTTTTTGGCTTGTTTTGCCCATTTGGTATGAAGGTAAAACCAATTTTGTGCTAGAACACTATTTTAAGGCAAGCATCAACTGGAGTTCTGTAGTTGCACAGTCAAAATGTCTGCAGATACATTCTAGTTCATCAGATACAGTCTATTCAACATCAAACAACCATGGACTAAGGGGCTAATAAATGCAAAAAGGATTTGACACACCAGAAATTATTAGGTTTAGGGAGAAATGTGGAGAAAAATGGGATTAGAAGGATGTGGAGAGGTAAGAGAAGAGTGAATTTAACCAAGTCCTAATTTCTGAGCGGGAAATGGATGGGACAGAATGATAGGAGAGAGATTTTAAAAAATAAAGAAAAAATGGATAAACAAAAATTTAAATTTAAGAAGTGAAACACTTAAAGATTATGTAAATTTAAAGAAATGATATTGAGAGAAGAAAAGGATAGGATGAAAGGACGGATAGAAAGGAAACATGAAAAACTAAAAAGTTAAAAGTTTTAAAATTAGTTACTTGAAAATTATATTGGTATAAAGAGATAATACTGCTATTAAAGAAGTTAAGCCTAAGACGTTTTGAATAGAGTAATAAATTTCTGGATTAAGTATGAACACAATGGGGAATAAGGTCTAATAATCGACCACAGGTAAATATCTGGGGATGAGCAGAACGGCAATTAACTCAAACAAAAACAGAAGAAAGAGAGAAAAAAATGAAAACAATAAAAAAGGACCAAAAGATCAGAAGAGATTAAACACACACACACACACACACACACACACACACACACACCAAAAATAAAAAATATGAGAAAAAATTAACATCAAACACTTAAAAAAATAAAAATTGAAAAAAAGGTTAAAATAGAGTTCTTTGATTTTTTTTTTTTGGGTGGGGGTAATGGGATGACACTGTATCTCCTCTGTGTCCATAACCAGTCTCTTGGTTATGCTTGCTTATGCTTGTGTGCTTGTGGTGTTTGGTTTTCGTTTTGCTTGATTGATTTCTTAAGTTAGTTTTTTTGGGCAGGCAGAAAAATGCTCTGCTTTACTCAGGATTTTGTGATCCTCCTCCCAGGCTATTTCAGTGGGAGGGAGATCTGCTTTGAGTATCACAAAAGAGGGAGATGGCTGTTTCCTCCAGTGTGAAGATGCTGTGATGAGTCGAGGTTCTGGGTAGGGTTGAGGCCTTTTAGGAAACAATAGCTTTTCCCTGAGGCGCAACTCCTGAAATACTCATGGAACCCATTCTCAGGGTTTATGTTTACTGAGCTTCAATTGTTTGTCTAGGCTACTCTAATGAGGGGCAGCCTTTAGCTTTGTTTACCCTGTGAAGGAAATCACTCCTCTGAGGACAGAGCTACCACTGGCTGGGTGGGGTGACATTCCCCTGGGTGGAGCTGACCCTGGCAGGTCATGTCTACTTCCTGTGACCTGCTAAATGACTGTTTTGTTTTCTTCCAAAGCCTGAGTTGGAGCTATCTGCTCAGCCCTGAGTAGCACAGTATCATAGATGGAGATCTCTGGTGGTGGGGGAGGGGAGGCCTTCCCTCCTCTGCTCCCTGAGGAGTGAGGATGTCAGGATTCTACTCATGCTGGAGTGTTGGTTCCTGGGTCGTCTCTGGTCTGTGATCTGCAGGATGAAGATATCTGCTCCTTGTCAGTTCTTGCTGGTGTTGAGTAGAATATGCTCACGGGCCTCGTCTGGGGCCTTTGTTGTAGACTCTCTCTGTAGATATGGTGGCTATAGCCACTGGCGCTGTCCCTACTGATGCCACAGCTGTGGCTACTGGCAAGTGGTCAGGTCTGTCATCTTGCCTGGATTTTCCCTCTCTTGCCAAATTCTCTGTACTGTGATGGCACACTAACTGCTTTCTATGCAAGAGCTTGTTTACCCTCCAGCTTTTCGTCTTCCATCTTCCCCCAAATCCTCATGGTTTTTTATGAGTGGTTTTTTAGTGAAAAATGTTTTTGGTGTTTATATTTTCAGTTGGCTTAAAATGAGCCTACTTTTGTCTTAATTTAATAAATAAAACTCTCTGATTCTATGACAGCATAAACTTTTTGGGTAATGGTTAAGACTAGGTTGCCTTTCTGAAAAAAATAATCTTACCACCCAAAAAAGAGGAACAAAAAGAAAATAAAATATGACAGGAAACTTATAAACCTTAATGGACTAATAGTCTGTTAGTTTGTTTTAACTTTTACTGAAAAATTAAAGTAAAACTTGACAATGTTTTATTAACATATTTAAATTTCTTCATCCTTTTTATTTAAGATTCACTTTAAAAAGAAATTCAACAGGTGACAATGTTTTTTTTCTGACTATTCCAAAGAAATGATCATTTCATCATTATAGTGTATAGCACAATATACCCAGAAAGCATTAGTTAAGAAAAAAATTTCCTATTCTTTGGTTTGCTTCAGTGTGTATCTAAAGCTGCATATCACATCTTACCCACCCTATTGTCAGTCTTCTCATTTGAAATATTTCAATAACTTTTCATTCCTTGATTTGTCAGCCAGCAAATCTTTATAAAACTACACGCTTTCATTCATTGTGCTTTCCAAAATGTATCTCACAAATGCCTAGAACGAAGCACAATCTGAAACATCTGTGGAGTTTTCCACCTAGAGTACAAAGTAATCACTTTCCATACTCCTTAGAACCAGCTGTTCACTGGCATTAATTGCTCTGTCACTTCCATGATTTAAAACAACAGCATTTGACAATGGCGTACAATTTAATTGGTTTACCACATTTGGTTCGTTTTAAGCAAGGACTGTCTTCACGGAAGATGGTAATAGATGAGGTTTGCAATTATGTATTTTAAAAGGGCTCTAAGTTGTGGATATTGAATATCCATTTCAATGACTAAATATTTAAATTAAATCCTATAAAGTATACTCCTTCAATTTTCTGGCTAAAGTGTTCTAAAATCTAGATATATATATATATATTTTGTCGGCCGTGGGGCTTGAACTCTGGGCCTGGGCACTGTCCCTCAGCTCTTCAGCTCAAGGCGAGTGCTCTACCACTTGAGCTACAGCACCACTTCTGGTTTTCTGGTGGTTTATTGGAGATAGGAGTCTCACGGTCTCTCCTGCCCCAGCTGGCTTTGAACTGCAATCCTCAGATCTCAGCCTCCTGTGTAGCTAGGATTACAGGTGTGAGCCACCAGCGCCCAGCCAATCTAGATATTTTTAAAGGAAATATTGTACGTTGTTTCCTTGGTGACAATGTAATTGGAAGACTTAACATTTTCATGCACCATTGCCGTCTTAAATGAAGTAGATGTACATGGGTTTGCATACAGAACTTTTCAACAGCATTAATGTTGAATCTTGGATGGAATTTGATTGGGAATTGTGGCAAGTTTTCATGGTATGAGAAGAAAAAGGCCACACTAATATTTTATCTGCTACAATGCTATATTAGTTTATTCAAACACACACATACACATATATACACAGATATACACATGTATAGTATGAAGACCCAGTCAGTATGCAAGAAAATATTTTAATAGGAATTCCATAAGATATTTAGTCTGCTGAGATCTAATTAGAATTTGTAGACATATCTAGTTGCTTCAATCCCTGGACAAGGCATTATCATTGGTGAAGGTGTTGCCATTTGAATTTAGAATGCCCCAGAAAGACCCATGTGTTAAAGAAAAATGACTTACCATTTCCTCCCAGACTGTAGACAATACCTGAATAGTTCTTTTGGAAATTAAGTTCTTCAGAGTGAAACCTATGAGAACATGGACTGTCATCTACTTTCTTCTTTTCTCTTTAATCATTCTTGGTCAAAAACATTTCTTTTTGACATACTCCCCACCTTGACATTGTCTTGTCATAGGCCACCAAAGCCATAAAACCAATTGAACATACACTGAAACCTTCAAACTTATAAATCTGAGTAAGCCTTTCTGCTTATTAAATGGACAATATCACTTATTATGGTAGGTTATAAAGCTAACACAGAAATCTAGTCTTTCTAACAAGGTAAAGTATATAAAAATGCTTCATTATAAAATATCTAACTCCAAGTTGTACTTTGTGTTTTTGTTTCTGTAGATCCTAGAGCTTAAACTCACGGCCTGAATGGTGCTTTTGTGTTCAAGGCCAGTGCGCTACATAAAATCTGACCTGGAACTCCATTTCTCCTGGTGGTTAATTGGAAATAAGAATCTAATGAACTTTCCTATGCAGGCTGTCGTATTCATGTTGCATACTTTATGTAATGCCGATTCTCAACATTGTATAGATGCTCCAACTACAATATAAAAAAAAAAAACTTAAAACATACTAAGGATATTTGTAAAGTATAAAATGAAGGAAAAAATTTCATCCTTTACAAATCTATGCAAAATCTATGCTAAACAATTGATATTTTACTGTACCTTTCCTGCAACCAGTTTGATATAGTTTAATACTTGTCACTCCAAGTTTCTCTGTATTCTACTGGATATTTACTTTTTCACGTATGTGTGTATATGTATACATATATGCATCTATCTATATATGTTTCAATGTGGATCATTGGATTTGAAGCTGCTTTGTTTTGCTGTTCAGCAATTGAACCTTGCCGCCTCATTCTGTGACAATATCTGTGCTCATTCTCATCATTCCTTTATTTACCAAATCATCACCTTCTAAAATCAGCTTCATTTCTTGGGTAAGTTTACCAATCAGTCCAACCAATATCCACCCAGAGGGTCTTAATAAATCAAGTTTTAAGGAAGAAGATAACATGAAGTGACAACTACAGAAATTCTACAGAGACCTGACATCTTTCACATTTCTGCCTTCCTTCTCTTCTCATTCTTCAAAAGCATTGACTAACACTATAAATATACTGCAATTATAAGTTAAGGATCAGTGGGGTTTTTCCCAACCTGAAGCCTTCTTTTCCGTGATTCTTGACATAAACTTTTTGGGAGATTTTTTGGATTGTGAGGGGATTCCATCCAAAACAAAGCCATGTATATCAAGAAAATCAATATTTTCAACTCAGAGTACTAAACAAAAGAGGGAGAAAATTAAGGTTAGCTATATATGTTAAGCACAAATATAGGCAATATCAAGATATCTTGAAATTGTATACTTTTATTGGATAAAGTGGCTCAATCCTGTAATATTATCTACTTTTTTAGAAAACAGAGATTAGAGTATTGCATTTCCAGGCAAGCCCAGACAAAAAAAGACTTTTCAGAAACTCTAACTATTTGCTGGGTGCAATGTGGTTTGCTTGTGTTTGGAGGACTACAGTCCAAGCAGGCCCAGCATAGTGATACTACCTCAAAATAAGCAATCAAATTACAATCTGCAGGTATGGCATAGTAGAGATGCCAAAGTTGTAAAGTTCCTTTCATTGCTGCAATTGGTCTTCTTGTATTCCTATTTAAATATTTTTCCCTTCCCCTCCACAAATGATGCCAACATCAAAAATGTGTGCTTATGTAAGAAATGCATGATTCTAAAATTTCATGACAATTCTTTTGAACTTACTTTTTGTGGAATTGTCTAGTTTAAGAAAATCAATTACACTTTCATATAAAAAATGTTCTGGGGCTGGGAAGGTGGCTCAGTGGTAGAGTGCTTGCCTTGCATGCCTGAGTCCCTGGGTTCAATTTCTCAGCAGCACATAAACAAAAAGAAAAAAGCTGGAAATGGCGCTATGGCTCAAGTGGTAGAGCTATCGCTAGCCTTGAGCTGAAGAGCTGAGGGACAGCGCCCAGGCCCAGAGTACAGGCCCCACGACCGGACCCCCCCCCAAAAAACATGTTCTGTGCTTAATATGGTAGCCCATTCACTAACATTGAAATGATACAGAGAAGATTAGCATGGCCCCTGAACAAGGATGACTCGCAAATTCATGAGGCAATCCATATTTATACAACAACAGATGCTGGAGGGGATCTGGCCACAAGGGAACCTTACTCCATTTTTGGTGGGAGTGTAAACGTGTTCAACCACTTTGGAAAGCAGTATGGAGTTCCCTCAAAAGACTCCACATAAAGCTCCCCTATGACCCAGCAACCCCACTTTTGTTCATTTACCCAAAGGATCACAAACAAGACCATACTAAAACTACCAGCACAACTATGTTTATTGCAGCATTATTTACCATAGCTAAGATATGGAACCAACCCCTATGCCCCTCAGTAGATGAATGGATCAAGAAAACGTGGTAAATATATACAATTGCATTCTATGCCTCCATCAGAAAGAATGATATCGCCCAATTTGTTTGGAAATGGAAAGACTTGGAAAAAAATTTATTAAGTGAAATAAGCCAACTCCAAAGAAACATAGGTCCCATGGTTTCTCTTATTTTCAATAACTAATATATGTCCCGGATTATCATAAAATGTCAAAAGCTATGTGCATTTGACCAGATAAGATGATGTTAAGCTAAATGAACCCCAAGATAGGGACACAAGTGGTTCTATCTTGTTATTATTTCTAACATACAAATACTATATGATGTGATTTTTTTGTTTCTTTATATGTTCCTCAACCATGCTATAACCCTTTTTTTCACTATATTTGAAGTTGGTGCGCCTACATCTTGTATATACGTTTCTTTAATTTGGGGAGGGGAAGGAAAAAACTAAATGCTTAAATAGGGATACGGTTTGACCCCTGGTAACAATGAGATGCACAAGACACTATGTTGAAAAATGAATTGTACAATTTAGGCAGGGGGAGGGGGAGAGGAGGAGTGGAGTGTACTTGTGGAGGTGGGAGAGAAGGGATGGTGGGGGAAAAACAAAGGAGGAGGTAACAATGCTTGTTAAGAAATGTACTCATTACCTTGCTCATGTAAATGTAACCCCTCTGTGCAGTATTTTTAAAATAAAAAAATGTATAAAAATGTTCTGAGATTGAAGAGTTCATTTCCCTTATTTTACCCATATAATATCGTTAACAAATAAATTAATGCAAAACACTGACATGAAGGTATTATGAATAAATCTGTGTGTTTGTGCATGAGTGCACACGTGTTGGTGTGATCAGAATTTGAATTCAGGGCTTCAAGGTCTTGCTAAGCCTTTCCTCTCTAGATTGGTGAGCTATTATATGAGCTACATCTCCACTACTGGCTCTTTGCTAGTTCATTAAAATTTTTGAAAAATAATCTCAAATATTTTTTTGCCCTGATTGGCTTCCAATTGTTCTCCACAGATCTCAGCCTCCTGAGTAGATATCTCAAGTAGACAAGATTACAGGTGTGACCAACCAGCACAAGGCTGTCAGAATAATTTTAAAAGTAGAAGAAAATTTACTTCATGGGGGCCTGTTATTATCATCTCCTACTTTTAAAGCATTTTGCTTTAAAAGTAAATGTGAATTTATTAAATTAAATGTAAATTTATTTCTCTTTTGGATTCTTAAAAGACAGAAAGTGATGATATTTAAAAGTTTTGGTACTTTTTTAAAAGAAAAATGGAAGTGTAGGACAGAAGAAATTTGGCTGTCTTTGAAAATCAATTTATAAGCTCAATTATGTACATGATAACGCAATGTCGCCAACACAGTCTGTGCTGAAGTCAAATTGTGACAGAAAAAATCATCATGGGGAATAATTGCTATGCTATTATTTCTTGGGCAATATGAATATTGAATTTAGAGTGTAAGAGAATGGTGAGATTTTACCTACCTTTTCTGTAATTGCTGAAAGATTTTTGGAAACTTTGATTCATTTCCTTCCTCACTGTGTGTCTTTGGGCCATTCACTTAGTGCCTTTAATTACAATTTTCCCAACACTAAAATGGTAATAACATTAGCATTATAGCAAATGTTATCTTAAGAATTAAGAGAAATAAAACTTGTGAAAAATTTAACATAAACTTCTATGAATGAGCTTTGAGTTTAGCCAACAGTTTTTTAAATACTAAATAAAATGTATTACAGAAACCATTACATGTAGTGAGCAACCAGAAGTAATGTTACCTATTGACAATGCTCTGTTTCCAAGGAACCCAGGTGGATAACTTCTCATGCTGTAAATCAAAATGGTTATCTTATGTTTTGATAGTGTAAAAATATCAGGGACATTATAAAGAAGGAATGTTGTAGACAGATGTGAAGTCCATATGAAAATGTACAAAACTGATAAAACGTAATCGTATCTGAACAGTATATTTTGGTTTACATAATTTAAGGTACATCACAAAGATAGGGAAAACCTAGAAGAATGAACTATCTTTTTGAAATCCTATCATAGATCCTTAGCAGGATGAACTCTTTCCTCATTCTTGTAGAGGCATCATCAGATGAGAGGAACTCTATTTTTTTGTTTGTTTCCTTCCATTTATTCTTCAGTTTGAAATCAACTACATGAGACTGAAAGAACCAAAATTAGACACGCAGGGTTTGGAAAGAGCAATCAACATAAAATAAATAAAGTACATAAAGTTTTGTAAAAGGTCTACCCAAATTGAGTTATATAGTCTCAAGCATAAACAGAAAATGATTTAAGCAATATCATTTTATTGAAAAATGTTAGGCGTTGTTTAATTTTTCCTTTCTACTACATTGAATTAAGTATTGATTTTGTATAGAGACATTAAAGATGAGATAAATAAGAAACTTGATTTAAAATGGACAAAAGTTCTGAATAGACATGCTTTCCAAACAGCCCTGAAAATCACAAAGTTGTGTGTAATACCACTTCTATGCTGGCTTAATGCTTTCTGACCAGACATCATTAGAGAAATGCAACTCAAAATTACTATGATACTACTTCATAATTATTATAACTCTTATCAAAAAAATCAAAGGAGCCAGGTGTTGTGGTAAAGGCTTGTAATTCCAAGCATTTAGGGGGTTGGAGTAAGAGGATTTGATTCTAAGGCCAGTCTGGTGTACTGCTCATAGTAAAAACCTGCCCTTTAAAAAACTCAGAAGGTAATAATGTTGTGAGAGTGTGGAGAAAAGGAAATTTTGTACTCTCTTGGTCAAAATACAGGTTAATATTCTCGTTGTAGAAAGTAGTATGCAGTTTTCTAAAGAAATGCAAAGATGAAATATCTTCTGACCCACTAATCATGTGATTATTTCTCTTTGGGTAACTCGAGCTTTGTGTTTTACAGATACACTTCAGGATTTCTTTTTCATGAATCAAACATGGGAAAGAACTAAATGCAACCTCCCTTAATTCAAAAAAGAATAGAAGCTATATTTATTTGTATTACTGTGCATGAAGAAATCCTGGAGATTTCTGGTTAATTCAGAGGGACCCATGCAAAAATATAGGACAAGAGGAAAGTAAAACTGTTTTTAAAGTATAATAGGTTATCATTGATGAAAAGTTTTAGTGGTCATTTTTCCTTTTTTTTTTTTTTTTGCCAGCTGTTCAATACAGCAGCAAGGCTGTACCCTGGAGCCCTTTCAATGTTACCACGTGAACCTCCACTTCTGTAGTGCTTGTGGGTGTGGTGCCTCCTCAGGTGGGGCTCCCTCCCTTGTGGTGGATGTGCAGTGAAGGGATTGTGTGTGCATGGTCCCCAGCATTGCCAGATGAGCCCTGCCCACCCTGCCCACCTCCCTTCCCAGTCTCACTTGCTCAATTTCACCCAGGAGCTGGCAGCCATGAGGCTGAAGTTGAGCCACTGCTGCCCTCTCCTCTGTCAGCTGTGATGGTACTGGTCTGTGGTGGTCCTGGGTTCACGTGCCATCCCAGTGAGACTGTTCTGGGGTCACTGCCTGCCCCCATGGGTGTAGGGTGGAGGACATCATGTTTGTACACTGCACAGTCCACAGGAGAAGGAAGGCTTGGTGGACAGTTCACCCCCTTGGGGCCAGGCAGCCCAGCCTTGGTTCAGACTTTAGGGCATTCTGGAGACTAGAGTCGTGTGCTGACCCCTCTGCTAGCGGGCTTGTGACAGCTGTGGCAGCTCAGCACCCTGGAGCCCCTTCAGCATCCCCATAGACCTCCATTTTCTGTTCCTTGTGGTCTCAGGTATGGAGCCATCCTTGCATATGCCCATCAGTGCCAGAGGAGCCTGGACTTGCAGTGCACCAGCTGCAGCACTGGAGGCCCAAAGCCCCTTTGGCTTTGCTGTGTAGCCTCCTCCATTGTCCTTCTGGTCCACATGGATACAGCTCTGGGTGCCATTCCGGGGATGCTCCGTTTGGCAGCAATGGCCTCATCCCCTACCCTCAATAGGATCCAAAGCAAGCATGGGTCTGGCCTTGGCAGTGTAGGCCACACAGATGGAAGGCAGGACTTGGGGTCTGCCCTGCCTTACCTCCTGGCTTTGGCACCTGAGGCTGGGTTGCTTGGTTTGGTCACAGATGGAGCCTTGTTGGATGCAGCCCACCACAACAAGTGCTGCACCTGCTGCAGCAGCAGTGAGGTGTCCCAGATCCCCCTCAGGATCACCACAGGGACCTCTGATGGGTCTATATGGACTTGGTGTTTGTGTCATCCCAGGACTCCCATTAGGAAGTGCCACTCCCCTTCGTAGTACTGGAAGTAAGAGGTGTCACATATAATTTCTGCTTTCTAACGTTTTTCTTCACTAAGTTAAACAGAAAAGGGAGATATAAATAAGTTTTATAAAAACAAAACATATAACCTATATCACTTCTACCTGTTAAAACACTGTAATATTTTTTATCCAGTAGGAATTCTTTCCGTACTTACTTATTTTACTTTTGAATGTAACGAATGTAATATTTTTGTGTGTATTTTACTATTCTAGTAAACTTTATTTGCACTACTTACATACAATTTTTTTTAATTCTGAGATTTAAGAATGTGTTTTTTGGAGAACTCTAACAACAACAGATGCTGGAGGGGATGTGGACAGAAAAGAACCTTACTTCATTGTTGGTGGGAATGTAAACTTGTTCAACCACTTTGGAAAGCAGTATGGAGGTTCCTCAAAAGACTTCACATAGAACTCCCCTATGACCCAGCAATCCCACTTTTGGGCATTTACCCAAATGTTTACAAACAAGACCACACTAAAGCTACCAGCGCAACAATGTTTATTGCAGCATTATTTACCATGGTTAAGATATGGAACCAACCCACATGCCCCTCAGTAGATGAATGGATCAAGAAAATGTGGTATATATACACAATGGAATTCTATGCCTCCATCAGAAAGAATGACATTGCCCCATTTGTTAGGAAATGGAAAGACTTGGAAAAAATTATATTAAGTGAAGTAAGCCAGGCCCAAAGAAACATAGGTCCCATGGTTTCCCTTATTTGCAATATCTAGTATATGTATGAGTCAAGCGGAAACGGTCAGATAATATGATGTCAGGAAAATGAACCCTTAGATATGTATTTTAATGTTTTTTTTCTTTCATGCATGTGTTTCTAACGCTTTTATAAGATTATCTCTTTGTTGCTTTGTATGTCCCTCCCCCACAGTATAACCCTGCTTTCACTATATTTGATGTCAGTATAACTTGTGGAGGCGATGGGGAAAATCCAGTTGTTTAAGGATACGGTGGACCTGCTGCAACAATGAGAAGTACAAGTTGTCATGTCCAAAACGAGCTTTACAACGTCGGTGCGGGGGGGGGAAGGGGGGGAAGGAGAAGGATTGGGATTGGGGGGGAGGGGGTAGGCTGGGAAGGGATGTGAAGGGTAAACCAAAGGAGGAGGCTGCAATGCTTGGTAAGAAATGTACGCATTATCCTGCCCATGTAATTGTAACCCCTCTGTACAGTATGTTCACAAATAAAATAAAATCAAATTAAAAAAAAAGAGTTTTGTTGTACTTTTATTTCAGTTTGCCATTAGGCCTTATAAACGCATACAATAAAATCCATTCTTGCTAGTATCAAGTTCAATGGTTTTGTAGACTAGAGACTCAAGGATATATCATTATATATCATACAGTAATGTGTGTCAATTTGTTTATAACTGCTCCATAAAATAATTACTAATTGAGGCAGCAGCCACTTCATCTGGCATCCTGGTCCCTCTGATGAAGTAGGATCCTAGTGGCAGCCTGCCCAACTCGGGTGCTTCTGGGCATCTCGCCTGAGACTGGGGGAGGATATCAGGGTGTACCTGTTGTTGGACTAAGGAAGCTGCTGCGTGAATGACACAGTGCCACTGACCCACATCTAGCACCCACATGTAGCACCCACCAGCCCCATGGGCCTGGGCCCTAAAGATCAGCCCATGAGAGCACACATACACGGCTGGGTGGGGGAGCACCCACCTAGAAAGGATTGCAGACAAAACAGAAGCCACTCTGGGGATCAGCTTGTACAGTATCATCTGTGGAGCAGGGGACGATTGTGCTCAGCTCTGGGGAGAAGACAAGAAATACAGGCCCAGGTGCTAACTTTTGTACTCAGGCTGGCAAGGAAACTTTCCTCCAGACACTCTCCTGCAGGCTCAGGGTGCCCTTCCATGCTCCTTGTCCATGGAGTATCAGCCAGGGACACTCATGTCCGGTACTCCTGGCTGCTATTTTGGGGTTTATTAATTTACACAGACAGCCCTTGCCTCAGACAGCAGAGTTATACTCTGGGTTTTCTAAACATTCTGCATCTGAGCATTTCACAGTGTTTTGTCTTTGTATCGTTTCTTATAAATGCTTTGTGAAATTTGTGTTTAGGTGTTGAGGTGCAGGAGGAGCCAGATTATGAACATAGTTTCCTACAATACTTTCATATAAAAATGAAAATATATTCTTTCTAAAAATGCCTATCAGGAAATGAATTTGAGAGAAAGAAAAGGCAGTTTTCTCATGAGATCAAAATGTGCTAGTTTTATATGCATGTTTTATGCGTTCAAAATACAACTAAATAATTCACTATCTAGGAACAATTGTCCAGACCTAAGAGTTAGGCGTCTTGGGAGCTAGAGGCAGGGTTTTTGTGAGGTTTATCCAAAGGGAGGGAAGAAAGTTAAAATCCATAGATTACTTTGTAGAATGAAAGTGGTAATACCAAATGAGAATCACATAAATCCTCTCTGCTATTCAGGATCTTTTATTCTTCCATATGAATTTTTGGATTGCTTCTTCTATTTCATTGAAAGTGAGATTGGGATATTGATAGGTATCACATTGAATTTGGATATAGCCTTTGGCAGTATTGCAATTTTTATGCTGTTACTCTTCCCAATCTAGGAGCGTGGGAGGTTTCCCACTTCCTTAGTTCTGCTTTAATTTTATTTTTCAGGTATTTAAAGTTTCCATCATAGAGGTCTTTCACCTCTTAAGTTAACTCCTAGGTATTTTGGGAGGAGGATATTAAAAAGGTATTGTGTTCCTATTTTCAGCCTCACTCTTTATCGTTATTGGAATACAGGAAAGCCATTGAATTTTGAGGGTTAATTTTATATTCTGCTAGTTTGCCAAAGTTTCTGATCAGCTCAAGTAACTTGGGAGTGGAGTCCATGGGGTTCTTTAAATACAAGATCATGTCATCTGCAAAGAGGGATAGTTTTACTTCATCTTTCCCTATTTAGATCCCCTTTAAGTTTGCATCTTGTCTTATTGCCCCAGCTGGCATTCGAATACTAAGTTGAAGAGGAGTGGAGAGAGAAGACATCCTTATCTCATTCCTGAATTTGTAAGAAATGATTTTAACTTTTTGCCATTAACTCTAATGCTGGCTGTAGGTTTGTCAATCCTTAGCAGAAAGAACAGTGCTGGAGCAATATCAGTTCCAAATTTCAAACTCTATTAAAAAGCCATAGTAATAAGAACAGATTGATAATGACACAAGAACAAACCTGAGGACAAATGGAAAAGGACTGAAGACTCAGAAATGAATCCACTGACCTATAGCCACTTAATCTTTGACAAGGGCTAAAAAACATAGAGTGGAATAAGACAGCCTTCTCAGTAAATGGTGTTGGCAAAATTGGTTAAACACCTATTAAACTAAAAATAGATTTGTATATATCGCCCTGCACCAGAATCAACTGCAAATGGATAAAAGAACTCAAAATAAAAGCAGACACTGTGAAAACATTACATGAAGGAATAGGAGAAACTCTAGGGCTCTTTAGCACAAGCCAAAATTTTCTTAATAGAGAACAAGAAACAAAACAAATCAAAGAAAGGTTGGGCAAATGGGATTGCATGAAACAGCAGAGCTTCTGCAAAGCAAAGGTAAAAGCTAACAAGAACTGTAGAAAGCCCACGTACTGGGAGATCTTCATGAGTCATGAAATGGACAAGGTCTTATATCTAAAATATACTTAGGACACAAAAATTAAATTCCCCAACAACAAATCCTCAAAGAAACAACTGCCTGATAACTCAGTGGGCTAAAGACTTAAAGAGAGATTTCTCTGAAGAGGAAATAAAAATGCCTGTTAGACACATGAAGGAATGCTCAAGTTTTCTAGCCATAAAAGAAATGCAAATCAAGACAACATTGAGATCGCACCTCATTCCAGTTAGAATGTCTATAATCAAGAAATGTAATAATTACGGATGCTGGAGGGAACTCTACTGCATTGTTAGTGGGAGTGTAAAGTTGTTCAACCACTTTGGAAAGCAGTATGGAAGTTCTTCAAAAGACTCCACATAGAGTTCCCTATGACCCAGCAATCCCACTTTTGGGCATTTACCAAAATGATCATAAACAAGATCACACCAAAGCTACCAGCACAACCATGTTTATTGCAGCATTATTCACCATAGCTATGATATGGAACCAACTCCGATTCCCCTCAGTAGATGAATGGATCTAGAAAATATTATATATATATATATATATATATATATATATATATATGTGTGTGTGTGTGTGTGTGTGTATATATGAATGTACACACACACACACACACACACACACACACACACACAATGGAATTCTATGCCTCCATTAGAAAGAATAGCATTGCCCCATTTGTTAGGAAATGGAAAGACTTGTTAAAAATTATATTAAGTGAAGTAAGCCTGGCCCAGAGAAACATAGGTCCCATGGTTTCACTTATTTGCAAGGACTAGTACATGTCTAGGACAAGCAGAGAAGATCAAAGGTTATGTACATATGATCATATAAGATGATGTTAAGTGAAATATACCCCAAGTCAGTCTTGGTTTTGTTTTAATATACTTATAAGGCACTATGTGTTTCTTTTGTAGGTTCATCCCCCCCATGATATAACCCCTGTTTTCACTGTATTTGATTCCAATGTTGTGCATCTTGTATATTTACTTTTGTAATTTGGGGAGTTGAAAGGATGTAGCAAAATGCTTAAATGGGGCTGCAGGTTGACCCATTGTGACGAAGAGATGTACAGGACACTATGTAGAAAATGAATTTACAATGTCAGGCAGGGATTGTGGAGGAAGGAGTTGGAGAGGTGGGGAGGGAAGGGATGGTAGGGGAAAAACCAAGGAGGAGGCAACAATGCTCGATAGGAAATGTACTTATTACCCTACTCATGTAACTGAACCCTCTCTGTACAGGATTTTTCCAGTGCTGCCCTCCGCATTGAATTTTTTGCCTTTGCTGGCTGTGGTTAAGTCCACCTGCTCAGTGGATTAGTAGTCTTCAATGCATCTTGGTCCTCAAATGGGACTTGGATTATCCAGTGGTGGTTGGAACGGGCCAAGGGCAGTGCAAAGACCATTTCCAGGGCATGGCTTCTTCATTCCCCATGCAACTAGAATTGCAAGTAGTATTTCTCTGAATTTGACTCCAGAAAACAATCACTGAACCAAAAGGCAAGGCCGCCAAACACCTATCCTCCTCCCCCCATTCCCTCCTTTCTCCATCCTTGGGAGAGTACAAAATAATTTCGCAGGTTTTGGCAAACACACAAATTGCCCACCACCTCCCCTGGTAAATTAGGTTTCAAGTCACTAAGTCATGTAAACGGATAATGCCTCACTCATTATTCTGGTCAACATCTTCAGGTTGTTTGATGCTTTTATTTTTGTTGTTGTTGTTGTTGGTAGGGGGACCTGAACTCTGGGTCTGGGCACAATCCCTGAGCTCTTCAGCTCAAGGCTAACACTTGAGCCATAGCGCCACTTCCAGTTTTTTCTGCTTATGTGATGCAGAGGAATTGAAACCAGGACCTCATTCATGCAAGAGAAGCACTCTACCACTGAGTCTCCTTCCCAGCCCTAATGCTTTAATTTTTTAAATTTCTTTTTTTCAGTCTTGGGTCTTGAACTCAGGGACTCGGTTTTAGCATATCCCTGAGTTCTTCAGCTCAAGAGAAGCCCTCTTCCACTTGAGCCACAGTGCCACTTCCTGTTTGGAGACAAGTGACTCACAGACTTTCCTTCCAGCGTTTGCTTTGAACCGTGAATTTTAAAATTATATTCCTTCTAGATGTTTATTGGAACATTACAGTTTTTCTGGAATTTAAAGTTTTCTGTAAACATTTATCTTCAAGTAATCCAACCACCTTAAATATTACATTTAGAAGCTATCCTGTAGCACATCCATTTTGAAATTATTATGTTAAGATGAAATTCTTATTCTTTGTAGAAAAAAACCATTAAACTCCAAATGAGAACATGCTAATTTCAGCTGCCTTGAGTCTCCTTCCTCTTTTTTTTCTCTCCAGTATCTTTTCTTGTTTTGGAACAAGTGTCATAGACTGTCCAACCATTCAAAGGAAGCTTATTCCATTAATTTAATAGAAAAGAATCCAATCTTCCTGCATCTCAAGGCAACTTTGAGTATAATGTTAATGTGATAATTCACATCATTGAATTTTCATAGTAATTTTGATAATTTTTGTTTAAACCATTCATTAAAGAGCTTCCAAAAAGCAAGAATAAAAAATAATGTTCTGCTTTCTAAGAAGGTTTAAAAAGCTAGTAATTCAACAAAACACATTCTATTCTTCCAAGATTCCATGGTGAAAAATTTCTCTTTCATCATCGCCCTTACCACTGACCCCTTCCCTTCAAACTTTCAGCTTTCTTTCTTTTTTTTTTTTTTTTTGGTTCTAGCATCAGTAATCTCTTTGTAGTATTTGACAATGAAATTCCATTTGTTGTTAGAGAGCTCAATTCATATTGCCAAAAGCAGACTCATGAGCATAACATTGAACATAAAATATTGAATATCATTAATGTGATCTTATGTAACTATTTCATAAATTAATATAAGTTCCACATAAATGTGCATCTTCATATAATTTTTAAAATGCAAAGTAGTTACATATCTATGTCAAAAAATAATTCAGATCACTAGTAGAAGATTATAAGCTAAACCTATTGCATCATCCCCAATATCTTTGTAAAATTTTCTTTTCTCATTAACTTTCACCTTAGGGCCTTCTTTTCCTAGCCACAAATTGTCAATTGATATCCTTGTATATTGGTCACCTCTGAGTAACCTCACTTCTTTCCACCACCAGTAATTCCCCTGTGTTAAATACCTGAGGAATAACGTCCCAATGTGCCTGCAAGAGGAGTACCCAAGTCGACTGTCTGTGCCCACTCTTCCCTTGTTTTGTTTGGGAATGTGCTATCAGAGACAAGGGTGTCAGGGATCAGGTGGCTGGAACCATGGTGTTATGAATTATGGGTAGCAGAAAAGAGTAGCAGAGACTAGGATACCAGGGAAAGTGTAATTGTGACTGTCATAACTTAGTTGAAGTGGCAGGAAATTGGGTAGCAGCAACCGCTTTGCAAGGGTTGGGGTAGCTAATACAGGCATCCAGAACAGTTTAGCAGGGACAAGAAAGCATAGACTAAGTGAAAGAGTAAAAGTTGTGAGGGATTGTGGGGCACAATCAGGGTCATGAGTGGGTAAACTGGGTAGCCAGTACTATGGTAGAAGCAATTGGCATGGCGGACTGATACGGTGCAGAGCTCTGGGTTTGCCTGTCCAGTTTTGGCTGTTAGATTTTTAAGGAAACTACCTCTAGCAGCTCATTATCAGCTTTTTTTTTTTTTTTTTGGTCTGTCATGGGCTTGAACTCTGGGCCTGAGTGCTCTCCCTCACCTCTTCAGCTCAAGGCGAGTGCTTTACCACTAGAGCTACAGTGCCACTTCCGGTTTTCTGGTGGTTTATTGAAGATAAGAGTTTCACAGACTTTCCTGCCCGGGCTGGCTTTGAACCTCGATCCTCAGATCTCAGCCTCCTAAGTAGCTAGGATTACAGGCGTGAGGCACCAGCAACCGGTGAGAAGTGAATGTTTCCACTGTATCATTGGTAAATATTTTTGGATAGATACCTAATCCTAATTTCACTGGGTTTTGTGGCATTGTGTTTTTGCTTTAATGAGGGACCTCCATATTGATTTTCAGAGCAATTATAATAGGTTGAAGATAATCTATAATATGTGAATATTAGATCAAAATTTAAATATATCAATGAACACATACAGGACCATCATATATAGCTTATAATTTGAAGAAATTTTAAGAAGACCAACAATTGGGGGAAAAGAATATTTCAGAAGCTTAATAAAAAACATACACACATAGGAAAATACAAAAACAGGTACAACTAATTAGTGCTAATAGTAACAAAACATTTTCCTCAAGTTTTAAAAATGAAATTATTAAAATAATACTTAACATAAAATAAATATGACATGGAAGAAAATGTACCATAGACATTGTTTTCCCCATAATTTGTTTGATTTTTATAGCAAATGGATTAAAAGAAAATGTAATTACATGTCGGAAGATGATAACACTGTCAAGTGTCATTGATAGAATCCAGCGAAGCAAAGTAACAGAAAAATAGAGAGTAAGAACAACCTGGCTATGGCTGAATATACTCAGAACTTTGTGAGGAAAGAATGCTCCATTTTCCTCATCAAAATAGAGTTAGGATAGCTACCTTTTGACAGAATACTTGTAATGCAGTCAGAGCAGTGGAGTTACTAATTTAGGTAGTAATTTATTACTTTTATTCCCTAATCTTATGATGTGATTCCCAAATGATGTGAGTGATCTTAGATTTTCTGAGCCCTTTTTTCACCCAAAGTTTCTAATTCCTCCCCCTGCCTATGATTCTTCTGCTACTCTCATTTCTTCTTGTTTCTGAACTAGACTCCTATGACCTTTTTGTTCATGAGAAAGAGCTGGAGAAATATGAGAATGGGCTGGAGTCGGAGCTAACATCCACTCCAACTTGGAGGATCTGGTGAAGGACCTACATCTGGGCCTCAGAATCAGATATTAATTGAACTCTTTGGAAATGGAGAAACTCACCCCCCAACCCCAGGCAGAATCTGTCATTCCTTGACTTTCTCTGAAGAGATTTGGTACTAGGGCACAATTCAGAGAATGAGCTTTCCTACCACCCACCACAGCCTTGTCAGGAGGAACAGGTTCAAAACTAAATGTGGCCTCAGTTCCCACAGGGCCAGTCAGAAGCCAAGAGATCACACTTTTCTCCTCATTAGGGATCTTCTGGTAGGAATAGAGTCATCTGGGCAAAGTCTAATATGGAGATTAAGTGAGACTGGACCTATGGAGGACACAAGAGAATGACCCTGTCTTTGACTACAAGTGAGTTGTGTAGTGAGACATGACAACTTCCTTCATATATGAAAATTCACTAGGTGTTATCTCACTGCCACTTTGCAGGAGGTCAGTTTCCCCAAAGGAGAAGTTGTTAAATGTTGTGACTTCCAGTTTGCTCTCTAAGCTCTTGTCTCTCCCACCCCTTCCCATGCCAGGAATGCATTGCTTCTTTCAGGCACTCAACTACTTGACTGACTCCTAGGCAGGAATACTGTAGGCTATTATTTGGCTAACCTCTTGCATTTGAGGTAGAATAAGCCTAGGCTCTGCTTATGCCATGAGGTAGATGCACGAAGCTGAGTATAAGCTCATATTTATACAGAAAACCAATCATATGGAAAAAAATAGTTGAGTGATTTAGGGTTTATAGCCACTAAATTTAGGTTATTATTAGAAACACACCTAGAACCATGGATTAGGAAGAGAACAGTAAAGTAGGTTTAAGATAAAATGGAAAAGACACATAATAGCCATAACAGGAGATGAGAGTGTGAAGGAACTATTGGCATAGTTCCTTTTACTATCTTAGGAGTGACGTTGGATAGGAGGCTTTTAGAATAATATCTAAAATAGAGGGACGTGCTGGGCCCTGGTGGCTCACATCTGTTATCCAAGCTACCCAGGAGGGTGGGATCTGAGTATCATGATTCAAAGCAAGCCCAGGAAGAAAAAGCCAGAAGTGGTGCTGTGGCTTAAGTGGTAGAGCACCAGTTTGGAGCTCAGGGACACTGCCTAGTTCCTGAGTTCAAGATTCAGCATCAGCAAAACAGCAACAACGAAACAATAATGATAAAAAGAAATAAAAGAAGGACTTAAAGATATGCGATGGAATGATGATCCTGTGTAACTGTTTAGAAAACATAAAAGGAGCCAAAATTTGGAGCAAAATGATACCTATTCATTACTAATCAAGGATGCAAAGCAAATGACAAATTCCTCTTCTTGAAAACTTCCAAACTTGGGCTGGGAAAGTGGCTCAGTTGTTAGAGTGCTTGCCTTGCATGCACGAGGCCCTGGGTTCGATTCCTCAGCCAGAAGTGGTGCTATGGCATGAGTGGTAGATTATTAGCCTTGAGGTGAAGAGGTGAGGGACAGCACCCAGGCCCAGAGTTTAGGCCCCATGACCGACCCCCCCCCCCAAAAAAAAAAAAACAAAAAAAATTTCCAAACTTACCTTTTCTCATAATTGAGAAGAGGCTTCTTTTACAAGAATTCTCCTTATCTAGCTCAAGGTCATTAGAACTTCAGTAGACTTTTCCTATTGAGATGTAATGCACCTAACTCTACTGAACTTAATCAAGGTTAGGAAAGTATGGAAATTGATAGGTTTATTGTATTTTTCTTTGTAAATATATACTACTGTCAGGTATTATATATAGCATATATTATAATATACAATATATTATACATTATATATAATATATTAAAATATAACATATATTATATATTAACAGTCTTCCTAATTTTAGAGTTAGGAACAAGCAACATATTGAAAGACAAATGCTTGAATCTCTGAGTAATTTCTCTACCACTGAACAATTCCAGGTTTCATTCTTATTACCCAAAGAGCAACGTAAGAAAGTGATGCCCATGAAGGTGGTTCTCTGGATTTTGGAAACTGTGATCTGCAAATATATATATATATATAAATTTATATAAAATATAAATTTACATATAAATAAATTATATATAAATATAATATATATTTATATATATAATTTATATTTTATATATAATTGTTTTACTAGTGAATGTGTAAATCTATAGCAACAGATAAACAAATGATCATCTATGTGCACACACACTCAATCACTTATAAAAATTTCTTTTCTATGGTCCCTATTCACCTACACAGAGAGTACATGAGTTGCCCTTGAATTGTCCTGCAAGTTCTTTATCTGGCTACTGTAGTTTCACATCCTTTGTTTTCTAAGCAGCCAGATGTTATGTGTTCAACAACAATACTTGATACAGGCAAAAGTATCCACCCTGAAACACAGAGAAACTTGGATTTCAGAAATGCCACAAATAAGTGGGAGGTACAGCAGTACTTTTCAAAATTGAGTAGATTACATATTTATTAGAAAGTTTGTAAGAAAAATAACTTCAATGTAGGATGAAACACTTGAAGAAAACTTCAGTTTGGATTACATATAGCTAGGTGCTGGTAGCTCATGCCTGTAATCTTGGCTAATCTGGAGGCTGATATCTGAGGATCACAGTTCAAACCCAGCTTGGGCAGAAAAGTTCCCTTGAGACACTTATTGCCAACTAATCACTCAAGACTAAAATTGATACTGTGGCTTGATGTTTTAGAGAGCTAACCTTGAGCCAAAGACCTCAGGAACAGTGCCCAGCGCCCAAGTTCAAACTCTGCAATAGAAAATCAATAAAAATAAAAAATAAATTACATATGATTTATTACCAACTCTGTACAAGGAAAATAGGATATGACACATGGCAACATATGACTTCAAGGTACAAAGTTCCAGGGCATTTCCCCACGCTTGAGAACTAGGATTAATCCATATTGAAAAAATAAAAAGATGAATGATTTATACCAAATTTCAAAACATACTATATGTTATACAAAGGAAATGCAATAAACATACATTTCACAGTCTACTAACATCATATTGTATAAGCATTCTGATTAACTGATTCATCAAAATCAATACAATGCAGTTAAAACATCCAATATCTCAGGTGTCAACTTAGCAGAATACTTTCAACGTATGATGGTTATTTTGTGTATTATCCAGCCCTATCTATCCCACAATTGCAGAAGGCTCTTCCTGAGAAAGACCAGAGACCTGTCTACTGTGAGTGCTCAATGTCTACCTGTTCCCATTCTCTGTTATTTGGGCTTGTGATAGACTGAATATCTGGTAACTTGCCAAAGGCACAATTTGGGACTGGCTTTCAGTGATGATAGTTTAGTTCTCAGGAAAAAAAAGGGAAATTGAAGACAGAGGGAAAATCTACCAGATCCCTGAAAGATTTCTATCATTGTGCTAAAACTGTACCCTTCTACTGAACAAACTGCAGTAATTGTCACTCCAACCACATGTCCAAAAAAATGGCTTTCCAAATATTGGCCTGTTTTCACTTTGGTATATCAAGACATACTCTTGTGACCCCGTTTTACTTAAACTATCAGCTATGGTTGGCCCAAGGAATAGTTGACCTTACCAATTTCTTAAATTTTAGGTCATCACACAATCACTTCATAACCCTTAAACATTAAAAATACCTATCCGTATAAGTCCGCATTACATACTTATTAGTTTTTCTTCATTTGTCATGTTTTACATATTTGTGTATCTCAGGGCTTAGTTCTGTAATCTTCCTTCGCATGATTGTTACCACTGAGTGCACATAATTATTTGTTTTTTTTTCTCCAGCTCTGTTCTTTCTTTAATTCAAGTCCTTAATAACATCCTGTCTACTGACAAATCCTAGCTACTGATTTTTTTTTTCGGGGGGGGGAGGTCCGGTCATGGGGCCTGAACTCTGGGCCTGGGCACTGTCCCTCAGCTCTGCAGCTCAAGGCTGGCACTCTACCACTTGAGCCACAGTGCCACTTCCAGCTTTTTTTCTTTTTGCTTATGTGATGCTGAGGAATTGAACCCAGGGCCTCGAGCATGCAAGGCAAGTGCTCTACCACTGAGCCACCTTCCCAGCCCACTAGCTACTGATTTTAACAAACTCAAAAGATCCCAAAGTGAGCTTTGATCTTTATCTACAAACCTATCGCTCATTACTATTTGATTAAGTGATAACTCTTCTAGTTGTCTTGTCAAAATACTTTGGGTTCACTTCAGACTTACATACTTTTTCACACCTCATATGTAATCTATGACCAGGTTTTGACAAATTAACTCAGGATATTTTAGGAGCCTATATGTGTGTGTGTGTGTGTGTGTGTGTGTGTATACATATACATACATATATATATATATATATATATATATATATATATATATATATATATATATATATTATATGAGTGCTAATACTGTGACTTAAATTAGGGGCCTAGGTTCTTTTACTTTTCTTATGTGCTCAGGCTGCTAGTCTTCCACAGCTCCAATTTTAGCTTTTTGGTTCTTAGTTGAAGATAAGTGTCTCATGGTTCATTTCCCTGGTCTAGCTTAAAACTATGATCCTCTGTTTCCAGACTTTTAAATAGCTAGATTTAAAGGCATGCACCACTAAAACCACCCCTATTATATTTGAATTAACAATAAATTTAAAGAAACAATATTTGTGATATTTTCAAATCAGTATGTTTTCATTTACACTAAAACACAACCAAAGAACCTCTGAATGTACCAGTGCTCAAGTGCCAGGCACAATTTCATTGCTGGGAAATAACAATGATGATATTGTCTACAGGCAAAGCAGGAGAAAATGCTCTTCACTGAAGTTGCTGAAAGGCTGATAAGGATGAAGACAGGCAACATTATCCAGAAAGTATCACAAAGTGTTTGCTGTGGATAAGTGTAGCCAATCTTAGAGGATGTTCATAGGGATGAGGAGAATATTTGAAGGTGAATATGTGATTACAGAGGTGTGCTTTCTTGAAGATATATGTTTATAGCATAGTTTGCATACTGTTGAAAATGAGATAGTTAAGATAGGGATGTTGTCATTCCTTGTATTCTTCACAGTATAATATTAAAACCAGTTTTATACATATATTCTTTATAGTAATTATAGAATATCCCTAATTACGTATATATCATAAACATATCATTTATATATTATGCAATATAGTATGTTACATGTATTATGCACACATAATTTAATTTTTCTACTTGTCTGTCCAGAAATTAAACTAGCAATATCTTTGAAAATTGATAGTAAAGTAGGGTCCTTGCAATTTCGATTGCAATATATAGTTTTACCCAATAAGTAGTTATTTATTCTGAATTGGTTTAGAAATGGAATATCATAATATAATTGAACATTCAAAAATAATTATGTAAGAACCTACCAAGGATGGAATTAAAAAATTTAACAAGACTAACATCTGCAATCCCAGCTATTTAGGGGCTGAGATCTGAAGAGAGCTATACGAAGCCAGTCTGAGTGAAATGGCTCAGGGACAACACCCAGACCATAGTTCAAGTCTCAGTACTGGCACAAAAATAACTTAGGTGACTAAAACTTAATATATTTATTTAAATAAAGTTGTCATTCCTTCTATCCTTCACAGTATAGTACTAAAACCAGTTTTATACATATATTATTTATAGTAGTTATAGAATATCAGTAATGATACATATATTATAAATATAACCTTTATATGTTATGTAATAACATATATTACATATATTATGCACACCTAATTAATACTGATATCACTAATATCCATTAAATTGACATATGTTTTAGAATAGGGAATAGATTTTCTTTGGTACAACAAGGAAGTAAGGAGCCACAAAAATTACTTTTTTTGGATTATATATCCACAACCAACTATTCCCTGTGTATTCAAGGTACTTAATGCTAAAAGCCTGTGTTCATCAGCACAAGTGTCTTTGACATGGATTTGTTCTCCTTAAGCAATTACTCCAGGAATAATAAACAGTGGAAGCTTAATGATGTTCACTCAGATATTTCTTTAGAAATTAAACCGAACTTTATTTGGTATAAAGATCACTTACAATGTCATTACCCACACCCTTTTCATTTAAAAATATTTGTATTTTGTAGCAATGTCATTGCCATTATTACCATAATTAGGAAGATAATGTGGGTTCATCTGCTCCATAGCTCTCGAAAGGTAATGAATGTGACACAGAATATCCTCACATATGCCTGGTGGAAACCTGGATTTGAATTATGGGTCTACAACTGATAAGTCTTAGGTACTTAGAAAATTTGTTTAGCCTTATGCCTACTTCTGTTTTTAATAAAATACTTAATTCATTTCCTAACTTGAAAAATATTCATGAGCACTAAAATTACCCTAATGTAGGTGCAGTGCTTGGAATGGTTCTGCACATTGTGTAGTAGGCCCCAGAGAAATCAGTTTTCATGAACATGGTCACAGCATTCTTCCTGAAGGCCTTAAGAAATATATACCCAATTGATATTAATAACCGAAAAATTGTCTTTACTAAAAAAGTCTTTTCTTCATATGAAACAATGAAAGCAATGTAGGGGTTGTCCTGTGGCTTTTACTCTGAGGGAATTTTGCTTAAATTTCATTCTTACTCTATTAGTGGTAGCAGTAGCATTCTTTAGTGCTACCCTTCATGTTTTTAGTTCTGTGTTCCATTTGGCATACTATTGTAACTTAGTTTATAGTCTTTGTTATCAGAATAAACAAACTACAGCTGCTGAAGTTTTCAATAAAGAGTCAATGCATTACATTTTTTGGGGGGGAGGGGTCCGGTCGTGGGCATGAACTCTGGGCCTGTGCACTGTCCCTCAGCTCTTCAGCTCAAGGCTAGTGTGCTACAACTTGAGACATAGCACCACTTCCGGCTTTTTTTCCCTGCTCATGTGGTGCTGAGGAATCGAACCCAATGCCTCATGCATGCAAGGCAAGCGCTCTACCACTGGGCCACCTTCCCAGCCCTGCATTACATTGTATGTGCTTAATAGTTTCCTGAAATTATTCCTTTTGGATTATATATCCCAACAAAACTATTTTATATGATTTCTTATATTATTTATATAGATTTCTTATGTGATTCTTATATGATTTCTTAGAAATCCATAAACAAAACAGCGCAGAATAGGAAAAGAGTAAGTAAGATGTCATGAACAATACTATTATAGTGGTCTTCATGGCTAAGTGTAAAGAATATGTAACAAAACTGTTGGAAGATTCATTTGCTCTTTTTGATATTCTCTCCCCCTTCTCTGTAGAAAGGTTCTCACTATGAATTGCCAAGTGGGCTGGACCTTTCAAGCCTTGTCTCAGTGACAGAAGTGATGGGATTAGGGACATGTGCTCCCATGGCTGGCTTTTAGCAAGTTCACAATAAAGTAATACCAATACTCATAAAGAAACTTTTGTGAGTGATGTGTATTCACTTATTCAATTGCCAAAATTAAATTAATATGTTGAAACATCAAATTACTTACATTATAATATGTGCAGTTCAACTGGCATTACTAGTACCTCCATAAATCAAATGCAAACTAAAAGCTCTACTTCAAAAACCAACATCTAAGGCAGTGTTGGAAATACAAGAAGATACACAATAAATCTATAGGGGTGAGATCTTCAACACTGGCAATGAACAGTGATAGCTGAATTTTTAACCAGGCTTGAAAAGTTCGGGTGTAAACTAACTATGTGATTAGAGTTGCAGAGTTGACCTTGGTATCAATATTGGAGATAAAATTCAAAGGCAGCTAAGGTTGATGAAGTATTGTAGCTCAAGACAGTGTGACAGTCCTTGATAATGGTAAAACACAGAGTAGAAGCTAAGTTAGTAAAATGTATAGGAAAGATTCTCCAATGAGAATAATTGCAGGGGGTGATCATCACTCTTCACTGAAAATGTATAGCCCATCATTCTATTTTAAGCTCTAGCGTTTCTCTGATCTGAAGATAATTATAACATACCAATGTGCCATGAGTGCTGAGCAGTGTAGGTGTATATTATTCTAATATACGTAAAAATCTTTACAGGTATGGAATGGCCTGACCCTGACACTTCATTCTGTGTTGTTGAGTTTCTTGAAGAAATGTTCATAATTAGGCAATTCACAATCATCTAAGTCTGAATCAGGCAACTGAGATAAGACATTAGGGTCATCACTCCAGTGATGTGGTCTGTGACCTATGAAATAAATAACATTATTTCACAATGTATATGTGTTTCTGAAAAATTATGCAATACCAAATATACAAAAGGGACAATTATCCATCTCTTATATTATCAGAAGTTAAGATACTTCTGAATTGTACTTTTTTGCTAGAGGATCACAGTATGACTGCTGATGTTTGGTATCTTTCCAGGTGCTCCTATACATTCGTCAATCTTCTTTGAGGAAGTGTTTTTCCATTTTGTTTTGAGGTTTTCAGAATATAAGTACTGTCACTAACCGCAACCATGGGACAGCAAAGATGATGGGATACCTGGCCAAAGAACTGAGAAATCATAGGAAGTGATAGGAAAGGAGACACCAGAGGACCCAAAGCCTCATTGCCAGCTTCTGGATCCCTAAATCCTGCTTGACATGCTTTATATTCATTCTACTACGGGGGGGGGCGTGGTCAGTGGCTACAGGTATGTCCACATCAATCTTGCTGGTGTTTACAACAACTATTAACATGAGATCTTGTTTGTATACATAGTGATAATGAATCCCTTATTGTTAGGGAGCACAAGGGAGCAATAGTCATTACAACCATAACACAGACATACATCTTGTCTCCAAAGTCTTAATCTTTCATTGTCCAGCAGCTCTAACTTAAATACTCTTGAGGTAATAGCTCATACCCCTGTCTTCCCTTGACTGTTTGACCTTTCCAGAGCACAGCTCTCAGCCTTTTTTTTTTTTTTTTTTAATTTAATTTTATTTTATTTGTGAACATACTGCACAGAGGAGTTACAGTTACATGGGCAGGATAATGTGTACATTTCTTACCAAGCATTGCAGCCTCCTCCTTTGTTTATCCTTCACATCCCTTCCCAGCCTCCCCCCTCCCCCCCTAATCCCAATCCTTCTCCTTCCTCCCTCCCCCCAGCCCCCCCCCCACCAACATTGTAAAGTTCGTTTTGGACATGACAACTTGTACTTCTCATTGTTGCAACAGGTCCACCTGTATCCTTAAACAACTGGTTTTTCCCCATCTCCTCCACAAGTTATACTGACATCAAATATAGTGAAAGCAAGGGTTATACTGTGGGGGAGGGACATACAAAGCAACAAAGAGATAATCTTATAAATGTGTTAGAAACACATGCATGAAAGAAAAAAAGATTAAAATACACATCTAAGGGTTCATTTTCCTGACATCACATTATCTGACCTTTTCCGCTTGACTCATACATATACTAGATATAAATAAGTGGGCGAAAGACTTAAAGAGAAACTTCTCTGAAGAAGAAAGAAGGATGGCCAATAGACACATGAAGAAATGTTCAACATCCCTAGCCATAAAAGAAATGCAAATCAAAACAACATTGAGATATCACCTCACTCCAGTGAGAACGGCAAAAATCAAGAACTCTAACAACAACAGATGCTGGAGGGGATGTGGACAGAAAGGAACCTTAATTCATTGTTGGTGGGAATGTAAACTTGTTCAACCACTTTGGAAAGCAGTATGGAGGTTCCTCAAAAGACTCCACATAGAGCTCCCCTATGACCCAGCTCTCAGCCTTTTGACTGCTGTTTGAGATGGCTTCCCAATCTATCCCTTTCCAGGTCTAATAGCTTGATTCTAGAATCCCTCACAAGTACTTACAGATGTATTATTTTGAAAAGGATATTTTTCCTGGGATAGGTTCAATTTTTATATTTTATTTTATTTCAAAAATACTATACAGAGTGGTTACAGTTACATGAGTAATGTACATTCCTTGTTGAATAGTGTTACCCACTCCATTGTTGTTCTCATATCCCTTCCCACCCTCCACACCCCCACCCCAAAGTTGTAAAGTTCACTTCCGATATAGTGTCATGTGAATATCATTGTTGCAATGGGTCACTCTTTATACTTCTTTCATCACTATATTTTTTCCCTTTCCTTCTCCAAATCAGATAAATGCATATACAAGATGGAAGGTACCAGAATCAAGACAGATATTTCCAGGGATAAACCAGTGGAAAAAGACAAATGAAATAAAATAAGATCTAGATACACTACTTTACTACATCAAGGTTGATATCTGAAAAAAAAAAGGCTTGTTGTTTCTATGACTTAGAGTTCATTTCAATTAGCATCATTTTGTAAGGTCAAATATACATAGCTCTGGAACCAGCAATCCCATTCCTGGGCAATTGTGGAAATGATCTCAAGCTAAACCACACAAAATATACAACTATGTTTTTGCAGCATTATTACTATAGCTAAGATATGGAACCAATCAAGATGCCCCTCAATAGATGACAAGATCAAGAAAATGTGGTATGTATACACAATGGAATTATATGCTTCTGTCAGAAAGAATGACACAGCCCCTTTCTTAAGAAAATGGAAAGTCTTGGAAAACAATCATATTATGTGAAGGAAACCAGACTCAAAGAAACATAGGTTCCATGGTTTCCCTCATTTTTATTAATTAATATATGCTTAGGATAGTCCTGGCAGACAGGTTCACTTTAAACTCTTAATATTCCCTTTTTTCTCTCCCTCTTCCTCTCTCATTCCATTTGTGCTAAGTGATGATCTTGTTGATTTTCTCCCCTGTTACATTCATCATTGCATCTTGCGAACTACTGGTATGTCCTACTATACTTCTGTCCATTCTCCTTGTGCTTCGGCTTGTACCCCTCTCACAGCAGAGGGCCAGAGATTACAGATATTTTCTTCACTCTTTAACTCAGACATCTATCTTTACTTTCTAGCAATACATTCATTGAATTCTTTCTGTAAATTCTAATGCCTTGAAAATGATTACTGTATTTTCATGTCTTTGTTATTTGGCACTAGGGAAGAACATAGGTCAGTAACTGTAACTTAGGTAAAAGAAGATTGCAATCATGCCTCCGTAGATGTTGTTTATTGGATAATGTTTACTTCTAGGTCTGCCTGCCTGCTTCCTTTTCACTGTTTATTTTTCAATGTAGCCTTGTCTTCTGGAAAGTATTTATTGGCCTACACTAATTAGTCATTAATTTTATTCCAACATCATTTCACAGCTCCTTCTGAGTTTCTTCAGGGTCTGTATAGTAGTGCTTCACATTCTTAGAAGTTTTAACATTGATGCATCCAATGATAAAGACACATTGCTTAAGTCACCATTTTGATGACTGAAAAGAAACCATGCTGCAACCTCACTGTATGGCAATTTTCTGGTTTTAAATTTTTTTAGATTAGAATTGATGGTGTAGAATGAACATTCTGCATACAATTTTATATTTTCCTAATTATTTTTAGTATACTTCCCAATATTGTATAAAGTTAAAACATCACTACTTACTTTTAGGATTTCTAAAATGGTCAGAGTAAAAATTCTATTCATTTCCAATTTTAAGACAATAGTGTCCATTATGACCAAGTGAGAAATTTTAAACTTTTTATTTGTGGTCCTTAATGGTGGTGATGGGGAATCAAATCCAATGCTACATGTGTCTTAGTCTCCTGTGTGCCTCTGAGCCTGATGTGACCTGTGGTTTATTTTCACTCAACTGGAATAAAGAAAAATTTCACTAGGAAGGAATTATTACTTGGTTACTTTCTCCAGTATCTCTTGCATACATAAAAGTAATATAATTCTACACTGACAGAAAATGGTGTTCTTATATTGTATTTATTAGTAGTAACTTTATTGTAGCTCCACTATTCACAAAGCCTTGCCCCCTTCCTATCCCCTCTTTCCATAAAACTTGACTGGATCCATTCGAAATACACTTCCAGTCAGCCTCTTCCTTAAAAAGCGCAACCTTAAATAACCTACCCGCTGGTAGCCCTGCTATAAACTTTCAAAGGCCTGACTGAAACCAGACTCCTTCCTGAAAGCCCTTCTCTGCTATAGGGAAATCCATCTTCCACTCCACCCCTTCCTGGAGTCCCTGCTCTGCACCACCAGAAACCAGGCCACATCCATATCTCCTTCTATGTCCCACCTGACTGCACCAAGAATTCCGCCTACATTGGGATCCTCCCTCGAATCCCCACCTCATCCACCAGATACCATGCCCCTCACTACTCTAGTCCTGCATAGTCCCATTGCTCCCATATCCTAGTACCTACAAGCTCCTCCCTTTCCTTTCAACCCCACCCCCAATCATCCTTCTCCCTCGAGCCCCTCCTGGTTTCATAAGAAACTCCTCCCATAACTAGCCTACTTCTTTTTTTTTGGGGGGGGGGTCCGGTCGTGGGGCCTGAACTCTGGGCCTGGGCGCTGTCCCTCATCTCTTCAGCTCAAGGCTAGCACTCTACCACTTGAGCCACAGCGCCACTTCCGGCTTTTTTTTCGTTTTGCTTATGTGGTGCTGAGGAATTGAACCCAGAGCCTCATGCATGCAAGGCAAGCACTCTACCACTAAGCCACCTTCCCAGCCCCTAACTAGCCTACTTTTAAGTGGCCTAACCTCTCAAACACAGCCCAGAACCTACCTCTTCCCACAAAGCCCATCATACTACACCAGAAACCCTCCACCTGCCTATAACTTCCCTTGAAGCCCTACCTTGCTTGGCCAAAGATTCTCACACAGCCCATGTCCTGCCTAGAAAGCCAGCCGTGCTCCACCACAAGCCTCTCCACCTCCCACATCTACTCTCTCAATGCCCTGCTTTGCTCCCCAGATAAACCCGCCCCCTATTGGCTCCTTCCTCAGATCCACACACTACACCACCAGATACCATGCCCATAATTATCCTACACCATTGTAGCCTTTCCACTCCTTCTCAAAGCCCCTCCTCCAACTAGCCCCATGGCTCCAAACTCTGTCCTGCTCCAGAAAAACCCCACTAGAAAATACCCACCACACTATCCAATCTCTCAACACCCACATTGCTCCACTGGAAACCACTGCACCAGTTGGCCTCCCTCTGGAAGCCTCACCAGGCTGAATTGTAAATCCCTGTCCCTTTCTGGAAGCCTCACCAGGCTGAATTGTAAATCCCCCAGTCCCTTTCTGAAGGTTTCTTTGCTCTACTAGAAACCCTGTCCAAAGTTCATGTCCTGCCTTGCAACACTGAAATCCCCACCCAACCTGATTTTTCTTTTTGAAGTGATGACTGGCTACACCAGAAACCCCATCCTAACTAGTCTAGTGCACTTTATCCTCTCACTGCTCTCACAAAATTCTGGTCCTGAAAAAATCCTCCATACATTGTGACTACATCCTGCTGTGCAAGAAACCCCACCTCCACCCTAACATACTTCCTTAAGGCCTGCCATTCTCCACCAGAAACCTCGCCCCTTACTAGCCCACGTCTTCCTAGTACCACCCTGCCCTCTCAAAGCCAGACCGTGAAAAGCCTCTCCCTCATAGCTCCTCATTCCTGCACCAGAATCCCCACCTTCCGTCAGGCTCTTGCCTCCATTCCCTTCCCTGCCTTATGGGAAACCTCACCCTACATATCCCACAAGGGTTCACAGTGTTCTACCAGCACCCCTCCTCTAAGTAATCTCCTCCTTTGTAGCCTTGATCTTCCTTCTCAAAGCTCTGCCCCAAACAGCCTCCTCCCCAGTACCCCCACCTTCTTCCACTGAAAATGGGTCCACCTGCCAGCCTCCATGCTCAATCCTGCCTACTCCACAAGAGACCCTACCCCTAACAAGTCTAGTCCTTCCTGTCCCCTCCCTGCTGTCTCAAAGCCCTACACAGACTGTGCTTCTCCCTCAAAGCCCCACCCTGCTCCACCACAGAGACTGTGCCAATACCAACTCCTCCCTTGAATCAGACAGGGCTCCACCAGAAACCCCACACCACCTCATCCATGAAGGTCCCATCTAGTAACTTTTATTACAAATGCGATTTTATACTGGCCATAGAATTCATACTAATCAATATGATAAGAAAGCAGTATTGCAAAAAGGCAACAAAAAATAAATAGCTATTAGATGCGTTAGTCTAGTTTGGGATGCTGTTACCAGGCAGATACACATTGTGTGAAAATGTCTGAAAAGGATTCCTCTTATTGGAAAGCATTCTTTGAAGTATCAGTGATGGTGAGTGATCATTTTATTTCTAGAAAATCCGTGCACATTTGTGCCAATAACTTAAAAAAATATTAGTTATTTTAAATCCTCTGTTTTCGTTGAGGAAAGAGTATTAGTGTGTAAAAAGCTGACTTTCAACTCATCTCTCTAATGAATAATTTTGGAGTTGCTTACCTTACTATGTACCAGAGTTTTTAGTAACAGAAATTCTCTACCAGAATTCATTTTGAATTTCCTCCTTCCACTAAAGTGCCCTTTGGAAAACATTGAAGTAAGATTATACAGGTAAAATGGCAGAAATAAAAACGCATTTGAGATCATAAAAAATTATGATGAAGACCCCACCCAATGTGCTTTTAATTTTCTAACGAAAGAAACTTAAGCTTATTTAACTGCAGAGTTTCTGAAGACTGGAAGACAAAAATATAAGAAATATCCTATTATATTATGGTTCTGAAAACAAAACAAAAACAAGGAAAGACAACATAATGAGAGAAAAGAATAAGGAACTTGTATATGTGATATAGAGTGTAAAAAATACACTGAATCAGGTAAAACTAATTTTGGTCATGATGTCTGGTTGTTCAATATATTTCATTGTAAATATTGCTCTTTGTTAAGCTGTGACTTACAGAGGACTCAGCAGGGATCTTCTCAGGTAATTGTGTAGATGGTCAATTTCACCATTGCAAGATCATCAGGATGAAAAACTCCACACATCTTAAGACACACCTGCAACAGCACTAGACATACACTTCTATTGGTCCAACAGTGTAAGACAGACCTGTGTTTTACCAAAGGTTTGGATGTAGTATGCTATGTTTTATTCAGGCTGAAGAGCCAAAATAAGTCCAATTTGAGATTAACTCCACCATCTTGTGCTAGTCTGCCCTCAGACTAACCCCAAGAGCGAGAAAAAAAACACAGGTTGCCACCAACCCTGCCCACCCTTAAGAAAGCAGAATAGTTGCCCAAGTGTTCCAGGAACAGAAAATCCCAATAGTTCAGAGAAAGGGCAGTGTGGTTAGAGTGGACTCAAACCAATCATGTAAATGCTTGTGTGGAAATTCCCTAAACTTGTTTGTTCAATACTATAAAAGCTGTGTTGATTTTGTGCTCGGGGACTTTGTGTCACTGGTTACCCAACACGCAGAGGACCAAGCTTGAGCTTGCAAAGAAATGACTCTTTTGCTGTTCGCAGTGGTTGTGGTCTCTGGTGGTCTTTCGGTGGTACCAAGTCCATAAAACATTTCTGGGGTCTCGTCTGGATTCTGCCTCATAAGACCCTCCAGACGCCCCCAAAAACCCAGCTGTCAAGTCTAGTCATTGCTGTTTTGTATATTTGGTTGCCTGCAGGTTCTGTATCTTTAATTCTGGTGTCCAGCGAGGTCTGTATTCTGGTTGGCAAGGAGTCTTGGTGGACGTGCTATAAGACTGCCAATGGGGTCTGTGAGGAGATGTCCCCAGACCCCTCTGGATAGATTGCTGTTTAGTACAGACATTTTTTGGGAAATTTTCCATCTGTAGTCTGGCACTTTCATGCAGACATTTTTTGGGAAGTTTTCCGTCTGTATTGGGAAGTTTTCCATTTTTTTGGGAAACTCTTTCTGTAGTCTGGAACTTTTTGCTTGGCAATTTACAATGCTGCAGCATGCCTTTGTAAGTTGTGTCTGTATGTTGAGTGTTCTGTTTGTCATTTGGGGTTTATCTTACCCTTAAGCCTTGACCCAGGGGGTACTGAGTATGGGGGAGAATCTGCCACTCTGAGGGGATGGCCACTAGGGACTTATTTCCGTTGCCCCAAAATGACTGGGACTTCTCCTCCACCTTGAAAGACCCCTGGGTCAACACATGTTGGTGAGATGTCACCCCATTCACTGAGGCCTGATTGTTCTCGTTCTATATTTCCTGAGATAGGGAAGTTCTGGGTGAGAGTGGCAGGCTCATTCAGCAGACTCTGGATTCAGCTTGCTGAGTGGGAATGGCACAGAGTTCTGGTAGGGATAAACTCAGCCTTTGGTTGTTGTGTTGTCTAGTTCTGTTTTAGAATTGGTACTAGTTATTTTTTTTTTGGGGGGGGGATCCGGTCATGGGGCCTGAACTCTGGGCCTGGGTGCTATCCTTCAACTCTTCAGCTCAAGGCTTGCGTTCTACCACTTGAGCCACAGCTCCACTTCCAGCTTTTTTCCTTTTGCTTATGTGGTGCTAGAGAATCAAACCAGGCCCCCATGCATGCAAGGCAAGCACTCTACCACTAAGCCACCTTCCCAGCCCCTTGGTACTAGTTTTAAATGTGGGTTTTTGGTTTTGTGTTTTTGAAATTTATTCAAACATCTCTGGGGAAATAAAAGTTCCAGCCTCTAGCTGGGCTCAGTGACAGAGAAGACTGTGTGCCTGGTTTTGACTTTTCATCTAGTCCCGACAATGTAAAGTGCTCTGATCTAAAATTGGATAAGAATCAGGCCAGGTTAGTTTCAGGTGACCTCCCCCGCCCGCCCCCCCCCCCCCCCAGCCTTTCTCCAACAAAAGGGCTTCAAAAGACCGGTTGGTGAAATGCTTTGCTAAACACTCAAGACCTGGGAAAACGAAGCTCAACAAAGTTAGTTAGTTTAAAAGAAATATTGTCTTAAATTTTTGTTTGAAAACTTTAGAAAATGTACATAAAACTGATTTTTATTTTTTGTGCACTTAAAGATCTGTGTTTTGTATGTGTTTACGAACATGTTCATGATAGAAATTGTCAGCATGCTGTAACAATTAGGTGAGTTTAACTTTAAAATTCAAAAGTTATGAGGTTGGGACATTACCAGAAAAATTTTATAGAATTTTCACGTTGTTTTAAATGGCTTTTCAATGATTGTTTAACTTGAAAATTTGAAAGTGTGTTAGTTTAGAATGCATAAGGCTGTTTACACTGTAATCAAAATATCTGGCTTAACAAAAAGGTGAAACTTAGAAGCCAACAGAATACCTATCTTTAGGAGTGAAGGGTGAACAGGCAGAAGTGCAGTTCAGCTGGTCATGCATGGTGGAACAGGTCCTGGGAGAAGTCCACGCATGGTTAAAGAGGGCAAACTGGCACAAACACAGTTCATCTAACCCTAAAGATTGAGAATGGGTGTGTGCCCATTCCACAGGAAGGACCATGTGGCCCATCTTCATTCTGTCCCTTTTCCCTGCAGATAGACACTGGAAACATGATGGTAAAAATGAGTTATGTGATGATCTGAATAGCATTGCTAAAACTGCCCCTTGGATGTGTTGAAATTAAAATTAATTAGGCCTTAAAAAGAAGGTTAAAAAGTTTATTTGTATGTGATTTGCTCTCAATGATATTCTGCCATTGGATATGATTTTTTAAAGCATAAAGGTGTTAAGTCTAGCTTTTTGGTACAATGATGGTGATTGTAATTTTTGCATTAAGAAAAAATTGTTATTTGAGTTTAAATGTTTTATTGTGTATCTGTTTTAAAACAAGCAGCCAAGAGGAAATGAGTGACACGTAGCCTCAAGAGTTCAAGGGATGTTTCAAAATGCAACTAAAAACTAAAGTATAGAATATTAAAACAGATCAATAGGAGGCTTACAAATTAGGAATGGATTTCTATATATAAAGATTAAAAGTAAAATTGTTCTAAACATTTGCCTCAAAGTGCAAAAAGGAAAAATTAGGATTACCAAAATAAGTGCTTAATTCCTATTTCAGTTTGCTCTCATAGGTTTGTTTGTTTGTTTGTTTTTTAACATTTCCCAGCAGGTCCCCCCAAAAGAGTGTGGATTCTTGTAAATTTGTCAGATGTAACTTTAATTACATTCTGGTAAGAACATGCTTAAAAGTTACTTCTATGTTGACCACCTTGTTGCTTTAAATTAAAGTGGCCTTTTATGAGACTCATTGATCTGCAAACTGGTTCGAAGCCAGCCTGGGCAGAAAAAGGTCTGTGTGAAACTGTCACCTCTACTCAGCTAGCAGAAGGCTGAAAGAGCAAACAGAGTTGCTTTAGGATTCAAAATGGCAGAGTGCTAGCCTTGAGCTGCAGAGCTGAGGGACAGCCCTCAGGCCCCGAGTTCAAGTCCAGAAACCAACTAAGAGAAATGCCAATAAGGCGTTTTTCCCAGTGTAGAGAAGACATTTCTGGGATGAAAGCGATGGAGGAGCATCCAGAGACCGTAAGCCACTGCTTGAATGGCAGAAATAATGTCAGATCCTAGCGTCATTTGTGCGTGGCCTTTCAAAAATTTGTCAGAGCCAGGAGGTCATGGGAAGATAGTTTTTAAGCATGCCTAATATCTTTGACTATCTACCTTGTAAGGGACAGGAATTTAGTCATCTGTGATAGCACTAAAAAGCTAAGGTTGTAAAATGTGGAGGATAGTTTTAGATTCCAACCCCTGTATGTGCCCAAAGCTCTAATTGGCAGTAACTGTTGAGCTGACACCAGCTACATGAAATTCATCTGCTCAGGAAAAACGTTTGTAAACCTGAGACTGTGTTTCTATTGATATCTGTCTGAAAGCCTGCGTAGGTAACTCAGGCATTGTTAGGATAACTAGAGATCACATTCCTAAACCATCCAGAAAGATCCTTTTGCAAACCAGAAGGCTAAATAAGCTACACTGCTGTAGGCAGAAAAAAGGTCTGTGCATTTGTCAAAAGTTAAAATGCTGTTCTTAATGACATCTAACCCTGGTATCCTCTTTGTAAAAAAGGCTAAGGTTATAGGTTAGTGGCTAGGTAGGATCAACACCGCTGTCAGCTTGAAGAAGTGACAGAAGATGAATCTTTGTCCATCATCCTCTTTTAAGAACAAGGGACCAGAGTCACTTTTTTAAAAATATGGCAAAATAGACGGAAAAGGCATGGGAAATAATAGTACTGGCCTGAGCCCTCTATATATGCCTAGAAAATCCTAGCCTTATTAAAAGAACTATTTGTTTAAAAAGTTGTCATCTTGGTAAATTGTCCTGAGCTATTGTCTAAATAGTCTTAAAAAACAGTGGGGTCACAGCCTTCCAAGCCTATGCAATATATCCTTAACCAGTCTGTGTAGGAATTTGCAGCCAGCAAGTGGTGTGACAGTCCCTTGGAGCCACTGAAAGACCCTGCTGCTGCTGCTGCTGCACACCATAATGGGTAAAGTTCAACGACAGACTGACAATCACCGAGAAGAAATCTACATCATCATCCAGACCACCTCCATCGTGGTAAAAGTAGATTGAACTCCTGCCTGATTCCATCACCTGAGATGGCTTCCAGTTTGAAAGCTAAAACTAAGATCTTGTGGGACATTCTTTTGGTGATATCCAATAACCTTCTCTACTCCCACAGTGGATATTGGGGGCAAGGATATCACTGGCTTGCCTTAGGTACTTCAGGGTCACAGCCTAGTTTGGCTCTGGTATGGTAATAACCTGCTTCCTCCTGGGTGAGTTTTAAAGATAAAGGAGATATTTTTTTAATCAATGGAGGTAGTAAGAGGAATGACACCCAGCCCTAATCTTAGCCTTAAAATCTAGCAAGCTTTTCATCCCACTGGTACCTTGAGGCTTTCTGAGATAACTTGGTTCCACAGGTCAAAGGGAAAATGAGCAGTTTTAAACTCTAGCCACAAATAAGCTCAAGAAATTGTAAAGAAGAGGAGGGTAGTAAAGAAAGCCTTAGGAAATGAATTTGGGAAAAATTGGTATCCTCTGGATAAGAAATGAATTAAAAAGTAAGGATTGTCTTAAAATGTTTGTAAAGAAGACAAACCTCAGAAAGCTTAAGTATGTAGCAAATGGTATGAGTATGTTTTAAAATTGGAGCTAATGAGTACAGCTGGTATAAAATTGTTAGCTGTGATATACGGAGTCAGGATTGGTGGAAGAAAATGTAAGGGCCTTTGATACTGTTAATTTTGTTGCTCACAATCAGACTTTGTAGCCTGGTGTCCTTTGTAAAAGAGAGGATCAGCACAGTCCATCTATTAGTTCTGAGGTCCCAACGCCAAACTGCAAATATAGAAGACTGTGCCAATTAGGGGACCATGATTGGTCCCCGATGCTCTAGAAGAGGAGGGAATGAACAGCCAAAGTAACTTCAATTTGAGATTAACCCCACCATCTTGTACTAGGCTGCCCTCAGAGTAACCCCAAGAGAGAGAGAGAGAAAAAAACACAGATTGCCACCAAGCCTGCCCACCCTTAAGAGAGCAGAACAGTTGCCCAAGTGTTCCAGGAACAGAATATACCAATAGTTCAGAAAAAGGGCAGTGCGGTTAGGGTGGACTCAAACCAATTATATAACTGCTTGTGTGGAAATTCCCTAAACTTGTTTGTTCAATACTATAAAAGCTGTGCTGATTTTGTGCTTAGAGACTCTTACCATCACCAGTTACCGAGTGCACGGAGGATTAAGCTTGAGCTTGCAAATAAACGACTCTTTTGCTGTTCACATTGGTCGTGGTCTCTGGTGGTTTTTCAGGGGTTCCAAGTCCGTACAACATGGGTTGATACAAAATGTCTCTGTCCAGAGAATTAAATGATTGCATTTATCGCTAAAAAGATTTAGTGTCGTTATTAACATCTAACACATGCTGTTTTTATTTAAACCTCTCTTTCTTCCTTCTTTTCTTCCTTCCTTCCTTCCTTCCTTCCTTCCTTCCTTCCTTCCTTCCTTTCTTTCTTTCTTTCTTTCTTTCTTTCTTTCTTTCTTTCTTTCTTTCTTTCTTTCTTTCTTTCTTTCTTTCTTTCTTTCTTTCTTTCTTTCCCTTTCTTCCTTCCCTCCCTCCTTCCTTCCTTCCTTCCTTCCCTTCTCTCCTCCTCCTCTACTTTCTTTTCTTTCTGTTTATTTCTTCCCTTTTCTTTCCTCTTTTAGGAAATGAGTATGAATTTAGATTTATTTTTTGCTGAACAAGTTTTCTACCAATAGAACAATCTTTTTTCAATTTAGTTACTTTGCTCATAGGTAATCAATTTTCCTGAGGGCTGAACAGAGGCTAAGTTCCTCACCTCTGTCTGCCAAGAAGCTGGGATCACAAATGCATTCCAATATGCCAGGATTTAGGATGATATGAGAATTATTATTACTTTCTTTGCACACTGGTTCTAAGCTGTGATCCTCTCAAATTCTATCCCTTTATTTCGTAATGTGATCTCCAACATCTTGCCCTCAATATAGATTGTCTAAATGAATGACTGAAGGCAATTTCACTTTAATTTTTTTGGCATTCCAGGGCCTATTATAATTTTATTTCTAGACAATTTTTGTGTATATGTATACATAAGCTTTAAAATGTTGCTTTCCCCCCCTGTTTTTCCTTTTTTTATTTTTATTGGTCATGGGCCTGGGCCTGGGCACTGTCCCTAAGCTCTTAAGATCAAGGCTAGCGCTTTACCACTTGAGCCACAGGGCCACTTCGGTTTTTCTGGCTGTTAATTGGAGGTAAGAATGTCACGGATTTCCTGCTATGGCTAGCTTTGAACTACCATACTCAGATCTCAGCTCCTGAGTAGCTAGGATTACAGGCATCAGCTACTGGCTCCCAGCTAAAATGTTACTTATTTTAAGTTCTGTGACTTAGTTGAGGGAGTAGCATGAGTGTGTAGAAAGGTAACTTTCAAATAATCTCTAAATAATTTTAGAGTTTCATTTTCATAATATTTATTGCAGTGATTAATAACAGAAGCTCACAAAGTAACAGAATGATCCTTCATTTTCCCCTTCCCATAGGTATTATTGGAAGAAAATGAGTGAGATATAAGTCTAAGACAATATGTACTTGAAATTATAAAAAATTATTTTGATGACACATAAACAGCCAGATTACACAACCTGCTTTTCATTTTTTAAAGAAAGGAATGTCATACAGGTATACTTATTGGCAGGTTTTTTCATCTGAAAAACAAAGAAAAAAGTATCATAAAAAAGCTGATGGGAATCAGCAGCTATATAAGTGTGATTGGAGAGTTTAAGACATGAATTTATTCAGGCAAAATAATTATTTGGGAAAGGTATCTGTTCACTGAGTTTATTCATCGTTAATTTTATTCATGTATCACTTAATATATAAACACATACATGTGTGTATATATGTGTGTATGTGTGTGTGTATGTGTGTGTGTGTGTGTGTGTGTATCAGCAGTATCCGTCCAGTGAACTGTTTGGTTAGGTAATTTCATGTTAAGTTCATCAAAAATATGGACTTCCATAAACTTTAACAACCCTGCAACACCACTGCACATGCAAACTTAAGAGTTCACCATTGTAAGGCAGACCTGTGTTTTACCAAAGCATATACAAAGTGTATATAGTGTGTTATTTTTTCATTTAGGCTTGACACAAAATGTGGTTGCCCCTAAAAATAAATGATGGCATTATAACTACAATAATTTATTGTAAATCTTTACATTGAACACATGTTCAACATGAGTTGTTCATTCTTTCTTTTTCTTAGTTTAATTTTAGGAAGTTGATTTGAGTTTTGATGTTGTGTTTGCCAGACAGGGACTCCACCACTGGAGTCACTACACCAATCCTTTGTTGTTTAAGTTACTTTACTCATAGATTAGCAATTTTTGCACCCAGCCTAAAAAGCAGGGATCGTGATTGCATTCCAATATCCCTACCTAGTAGGTGGATATGGGTGAAACTTTCCTTCCTAGAATGACTCAGAAGTGTGATCCTCTCAAATTCTACCACTTTAGTTAATAGTGTGTGATCCAGTTCTGCCTATCTGTAGAAGATATGACAGAAATAAATGATTACAGGTAATTTGAGTTAATCATTGGCTAATATAGTGATTTGGTATTAAAATGTAGGGTAAGTTTAAAAGTATAATCACAGTAGTCATATTTTGCTAAGTAAATTCTGTTTCACATTAAAAACACATCTTAACCAGAATTAATGACTTATTTTGCTGTCTGTCAACTGGTATGTCATTTGGGAAACCTCATGTCTTCCATGTATGATAAAGGACTTTGAATGATCTGATGTACTGGCTCACATCTATAATCATGGTTAGCAATCAGAAATAAATAGATCACAATTTGAACATAGCCTAACCAAAAATTTAGGAAGTCCCAGCCTCAACAAACTAGTGAATCATGTTGAATCATGCCATTAATCTCAGTATCACAAGAGGCTAAGTTTCTGCCCAGTACCTGTGTCACTTAGGTAACTGGCTCACTTGGAGGCAGTCACCTCTTCTGATGCAGAAACTGGGCTGAGATTTAGCCAAAAGGAGGGAGGAGTCTGCCCCACCTTCCCAGAGTAGACCTCACAGAATGCAGTGAAAACATGCTTGCTTTCCTCCTCCAAATAGCTTGAGATGGCATGCTGTTGAGTGTACATTATTTGATTCCAGTGATCTGTCGTAGAGGTGTAAGGAAACATTAAATTAAATTTCATATTTGCCCATTGAGCTACTCTTCCCAGCTTTTGAGTTCAATTCAGCAAGTGTTCATTATTTGAGAGTTGAGAATACTGAGGTAGGGGAGAGAGGGAGGTTTAGTGAAAGAGAGTAGAGATTGGTAGAGAGAGGGAGAGAGGGAGAGATGGGGAGAGAAAAGAAAGGAAGGAAGGAAGGAATGAACAAACGAACAAAAGAACAAAGAAGGAAGGAAAGAAAGAAAGAAGGAAGGAAGGAAGGAAGGAAAGAAGGAAGGAAGGAAGGAAGGAAGGAAGGAAGGAAGGAAGGAAGGAAGGAAGGAAGAAATGATTGAGAATGAATGGTTTGGAGTCAGGAATCACATGGCAGAGGTACTACTTGTATTTGGTATTAGGCCTGCCCCAGGCCATGCAGACCCTATGCAAACACCTCCCCACTTCTTTGCTAAGATTCCACCCTTTATGTGTTACCTAGTTATCTGGGACTCCAGAAGGCAGCCACCTCCTCCCTCTCCCCCCACGCCCCCCCCGCTAAGTCACAACTTGGTCAGCTACTGGTCACACTTTCCATCTGACCAGAGGAGAGTCCCAGGCCCTGAGGTCAGATCCAGATCCAGTGTGGTCAGACTTTTCCCCAACCTGGGCATACCTCATCTGGTCTTTGGCCTAGATACGACTTGGCCCTAGGTTGGGTCACCAACACCCCCCCCCCCTTTTTTACATGCCTCTCCACCATGTATGGCATGCCCAGCAGTTCAGTAACTAAACTACTTTAGGGGCTGGGAAAGTGGCTCAGTGGTAGAGCACTTGCCTTGCATGCATGAGGCCCTGGGTTCGATTCCTCAACACCACATAAGCAAAAAGAAAAAAGCTGGAAGTGGCACTGTGGCTCAAGTGGTAGGGCTAACCTTGAGCTGAAGAGCTGAGGGACAGCGCCCAGGCCCAGAGTTCAGGCCCCACAACTGGACCAAAAAAAATAAATAAATAAAAGTAAACTAATTTACCTGAATGAATACCATATGTTGTTTTCTTCGTTGGCTACCTAATGAAACTTACCTAACTAATATACCTTACACTTCAGAGTTTCTAGTTATGAATCCAAGGATATTTTTCTTACACATTTGAGTTCAGTATCTACAAAACATATGTACTAACTCATCATTTACCAGTATAAATCTGCCTGGAATTTTTTTTCAATTTTTTTAATTGTGAAAATAACGTACAGAGAAGTTACAATTACATGAGCAAGATAATGAGTACATTTCTTATGAAGCATTGTTGCTTCCTCCTTTGTTTCCCCTTCCCATCCCTTCCCATCTCCCACCTCCCACGCCAAAGTTGTAAAGTTCGTTTTTTGACATAATGTGTTGTACATCTCATTTTTGCAATGAGTCCACCTGTATCCTTATTTGAACAATTTGTATTTACCCTTTCCCTCTACAAAGTGTACCAACATCTGAATCTTTAATAGCAGCGTAATTAACCTTAAAGTTTATTTTGTTTGCTTTGCTTTGTTTTATTTTTTGCTTAAAGTAATCAAAGATTTGCTGGGCCAATCTGTAAAGATCTCTGCCTTCATACTTTCTAATCACCCTGGGCTACAACCTATGTGTTACCAGCTCAGATGATGGAACTTTGAAATTCTGGAAAGCAGATGCACATCATAAGGCCCTATTGCTTTGGAATTTCCCACATTCTTTTTTAAATGTAATTATTACTCAGGTGTGTACAGTGAGTATACCATTTCACAAAATATGTAATGTGTACATTTTTCTTGTAGACAATGCCATCCTTTCCTGAGCTTTCTCCCAGTTTCTGTTTTTTTGTTGTTGTTGTTGTTTTTGATTGTTTTTGTTTTTGTGCCTGACTTGCAGCTTGAATTCAGAATTGGGTGCTGCCTTTGAGTTTTTGTAATCAAGGCTACTCTACCTCTGGAGCCCCGGTTCCCTTTATGGATTTTTGATTGTTAATTGGAGAGAAGGGTCTTACAGATTTCTGGAGCTGGCTTTGAACTGTGATCATCAGCCTCCTGAGTAGCTCGGATTATAGGCCTGAGTTCCCAGTGTCCAACTACTGAAGCATTGGTTGCATGCTTCCCTCGTTGTGTTACAATTTTCCTCAACTCTTGCACTAATACTGAATATTGCCTGGCTCAAATCTGAACTGGTGGAAATGCTTGTATTTTGAGGAAGGCAGGAATAGGAAACTATAGGCTATAGGGACATATACGCTAATCAAATTATTTGGAATATGGCATAAAGAGAAGTAAGTTTACTGGCAGTTGACTGTGTCCTGTCTTTACTGTTAATTCTGCATGGCCTGTGAATGAAGTAAGACATACCCAAATGGCCACTGGCAGAAAGAAGTTTACTCATCCTGTTCTAAAAACAAAACAAAAAACAACCAAAAAGTACTACGTATGAGTGCAGAAATGTCCTCCAATTAGAGACCAGTCTGCCCTAGTTTATGAAAAAAATGTCCTTTGTTCAAGTGCTGCTACTTTTTCTAACTATAAATATAATTAAATCTGTAGTAGTCTGTAGAATTGTATACCACAGCTTTCATTTTAGTTCACAAGAAATTCAGACATTAGGTACTGGCAAAATTGATTAACTACTTCTAGAAAACTAAAGCTAGATCCTTATATATCATACTGCACCAGAATCAAATCCAAATGGATTGAAGACCTCAGAGTCAAAGCAAACACTCTGAAAACATTACAGGATGGAATAGGAGAAACTCTAGGTCTCCTTGGCACAGGCCAAAATTTTCTTAATAGAGACCCGGAAACACAACAAATCAAAGAAAAGTTGGACAATTGGGATTGCATGAAATTGCAGAGCTTCTGCATGGCAAAGGACATAGCTAGCAAGATCAATAGAAAGCCCACGGATTGGGAGATCTTCACTAGCCATACAAGAAACAAGGGTCTCATATCTAAAATATACCTTGAACTCAAAAAATTAAATCCCCCAACAACAAATCTTCAATGAAACAACTGTCCAAAAAATAAGTGGGCTGAAGACTTAAAGAGAAACTTCTCTGAAGAGGAAAGAAGGATGGCCAATAGACACATGAAGAAATGCTCAACCTCCCTAGCCATAAAAGAAATGCAAATCAAAACAACATTGAGATACCACCTCACCCCAGTTAGAATGGTAAAAATCAAGAACTCTAATAACAACAGATGCTGGAGGGGATGTGGACAGAAGGGAACCTTACTGCATTGTTGGTGGGAGTGTAAAGTTGTTCAACCACTTTGGAAAGTAGTATGGAGGTTCCTGAAAAGACTCCACATAGAGCTCCCCTATGACCCAGCAATCCCACTTTTGGGCATTAACCCAAATGTTTACAAACAAGATCACACTAAAGTTACCAGTACGACAGTTTATTGCAGCATTACTTACCATGGTTAAGATATGAAACCAACCCAGATGCCCCTCAATAGATGAATGGATCAAGAAAGTGTGATATATATACACAATGGAATTCTGTGCTTCCATCAGAAAGAATGACATTGCCCCATTTGTTAGGAAATGGAAAGACTTAGAAAAAAATTATATTAAGTGAAGTAAGCCAGGCCCAAAGTAATATAGGTCCCATGTTTACCCTTTTTTGCAGTAACTAGTATATGTCTGAGTCAAGCAGAAAAGGTCAGATAATTTGATGTTAGGGAATTGATATGTATTCAAATGATTTTTTCTTTCATGCGATTTTTTCTAACACATTTGTTTATAAGATTATTTCTTCGTTGCTTTGCATGTCCCTCCCCCACGGCTTAACCCCTGCTATCACTGTATTTGATGTTGGTAAAATTTGTACAGGGGAAGGGCAAAAACAAATAGTTTAAATAAGGATACAGGTGGACCCATTGCAACAATGATATATACAAGTTGTTATGTCGAAAATGAACTTTATAGCTTTGGTTGGGGGGAGGATTGGGTTGGGGGGCAGAGGGAGAATGGGAAGGGATGGTAAGGGGAAACAAAGGAGGAGGCTACAATGCTTGATACGAAATGTTCTCATTATCTTGCCCATGTAGTTGTAACCTCTCTGTGCTGTATTTTCACAATAAAAAAATTCAGACATTAAAATGCTTTTTTTTTGTCAGTTGTGGGGCTTGAACTCAGAACCTGGACACTGTTCCTGAAATTCTGAGCTCAAGTTAGTTAGCACTCTATCAATTGAGCCACAAAACCACATCTGCTTTTTGAGTAATTAATTGGAGATTAGAGTCTTATGGGGACTTTTCTTCCTGGGCTGCCTTTAAAGTGTGATCCTCATATCTCAGCATCATGAGTAGCTGGGATTACAGGCATGAGACACTGGCACCTGGCCTCAAATAGTCATTTTTAAAATGATGAACTGCTTGGTGCCTCTGGCTCACATATATAATCCTAGCTATAGGTAGGATTACAGGTATAAGAAACAAGCACTACGTGTGTGTTGTTCATGATGGTTTGTATTAGCATGTTTTAATATTGTTTGTTCCTTATACTACATTGCTCTTATTTTTATTTTCAACTAGGTGGGGATTATAGGTGCTACCAGTGTTGAACCTTCTTTGGTTGAGATGGAGCCATATGGAAGTTCTTGCCTAGTATGGCATGAAATTGAAGTCCTCCTGCTCTCAGCTCCCCATGGACCTGAGATGATAGACGTATTCCATCACGCATAGCTAGGGGTTGGGGAGCATTGCAGGTAAAACTACACTGGTCTGAAACTGATGTCCCAAATAGCTAGCTTTACAGGCAAAACCTTGTTGTATTCCGTTTCACTTTGAAGAAGTGTAGGTACATAGTTTGAGAGTTCAATGATAGCACATTACATGTTTAATATATAAAATACTCAATATAATTAGCAGGTTTATCTCCTAAAACATTGAAGCTAATGAATTTGGTAACCTGACTCTGCTAGTTATTTTGGAATATACCATAAACATGAATACACTGATAATGTGCAGTAGAAGATTGGAAGTTGATAGAGATAGAGACAAATTAGACTATATGTAGTAAATATATATATTTATCTATTGCTGCTCTGAAGAACATTATCATATATTCACGATGACAATACCACCATATATCCATCATGACAATAATTTTCCTGCAATGTAGAATGTTCCATTTCATAATCTGCCTTCGTTTATCTTTTTTACATTCTCCTTATAAGTATGAATGTTTTCCAGTTTTTTATAATGTTTTGAAATTATTATATGATGGATTAAAAAATTTGGAGAGTCTACTGAAATTATCTCATTTTGTCTGGTTTTGTGATGCTAAATCATTAAGAACACGGCTTCCTGAAAGTTATGCTAGCAGACTATATCACTAAAATGTATTCTAATTATATCTTATTATTGTATTTTGATATAGGTTTTTACTGTTGCTGTTTTATGATATAGAATGTTATGAAGCTGGACTGAAACTTGCAACCCCACTGCCACCAGTAACAGTTTTATCACCAAGTTCTGGAGGCTCATAATTAGAACTCTAGCTATTCAGGAGGTTGAGACCTGAGATTTAGTTCAGACAGCCTGAGCAGGAAATTTTATGAGTCTCTCCTCTCCAGTTCACTACAGAAAACTTTCAGTGGAACTGTGGCACAATTGTTAGAGCACTACACTCAAGGGAAAGATGCTCGGGAATGTCATATAGCCCCTGAGTTCAAGTCCTAAAACACACATATGCAGAAACACACATACACATACATTCACACACACACTCCCACACACATGTACACACACAGATTCTCAGGCAATGTTATATCTTAAATTCTTATCTGGAGATTAGACAACAGCCCACTTATTTATGAAAGTTTTTCCTGATTATTTTGAATGAGGAGGATAGTTCATGGGACACAGATGACAAGACTTTAGTGAGGAATACTTTATAAACGACTAGCTTATAAAAAGGACAGGAAAATAGCTTTTATCTTTAAATCTTACATTGCTTCAACTATTGTATTTTGAATTATGAGAAGACAATGCAACACCTCTTCCCTTCTCCCCCTCCCCTCTGTCATAAAATATGAGAAAAGTATCAAGAATAGTCTTCTATCTTACAAGAATGAACACCCGTAAAAATGTCTGACTATACATGTAAGGTTTGTTTTTCAATACTTGTACGATTTTCCACATGACAGCACACACGGTCTTCAAGAACAAACAGAAGATTAGGAAACAAAAACATAACAATGTCCTAAGAAGTAGATGTCAAAAATACATCCAAGAATCAAATGGCAGGCTGAGAGGGCCCTGAGAGGCAAAATGATTTGTGAAGGATGAGAGGAATAGTGACAAATAAGGCATGGGTCTGACCTAGGAAGGGTTCCTTGTGGCTGAGGTCATGCTGGCTTGTAGGCCTAGCTGAGGATGTTTGGATTTGATCATGTCCACATGTGTACAGAGTGATGTTGGAGGGGAGATTTCAGCCTCCAGTTTGTCTTTGGAATGGTCTTATGTGAGCAAGCAACTCTGATCATTGGGCTCTGAGAGATGACACTACCTCCCTCACAATGGAATATAATATGGAACTCTGAGAGACAGGCAACTGTAACCGACAGTCAGCTCAAGCCAGCTCACGTGGCCTGTAGCTCGGGAACAAAAAAGATGTTCCTGTGTTGTTTTCAAAGTTCAAGAGACTCAGGTCTCAGGCATGAGAGGTATGAGTGCTGCACTCGATGCTACAGACATTGGATCAGTGCCAAACCATGAATCCAATGTCTCAGGCCTTTTTATGAAAGAAACCAAGGGAATCACAAGGCAACTCATGCCAGGTGTAACTATGACAGGAAACCTATTTAATCTCATCCTAGCCCACAGTACAACCTTCTTCTTGTGCGCTTTTATATGTGTATACTGAGAAAATATTTACTATGCACTTTTCAATCCACTCTGTTACTCACTTTAAAGTGTACTCCAGTTTCCATGTTTCAAAGATCCACTCTTTTTACCACCTCAGTGTGACAATGAGTCAGCCCAAAACCTGAATGTGCCTTATAATATATGGAGCTTGGATTCAGGCTTGTAAATGCTGGCAATGGACCTGTTCCCTGCCTACCAGAAAGGTGATTTCTTCTATGTTGGAAACTTCCTCCACCACTATAGAGAGTTGGGGGACAATGGAGCAGTTGCTGGATATTCTGTTTAAAAAATGAGTGTTCTTCTTTCAAACCCAGGGCTGATGATACCCCCCCTGGCAGATTATTGGAATACTTGATACTTCTCTGAAACTGTTTCACTGAGGTCTTATCACAGGAACTTGTCTTGAGACAAAGAAGTGCACTCCCAGTTAATTCCTTAGGACTGGGCTGCCAGAATATTTCATTTGCCTCAGGAGCTAGTGGAGCCTTAGCAGTTTGCTTGCTGAGAGAGTAGGATTAAAGGAATGAGTCAGCCCCACCCAAAGTCCACCCGCACCTAGGAAATCACTATCTTGTAGGTCTTTGAGAGAATATAGAAAGAAGAAAGGATGCAACTTGAATTTGGGTCCTGAGTGCTGTCCCATTCCTAGCACTCTACCATTTGAGCCCCAGTTCCAGGTCTGGCCTTGGACTGGTTAATTGAAGATAAGTGTCTTTAGAATTTTACAAACTAGATTGGGTTCAAACTGTGATCCTCAGATCTCACCCTCCTGATTAGTAGGATTAGAGGCATGAGCCATTGTGCACTTATTTGGACAGATGCATATAAACATCCTCACAGAATTTCCTTGAAATTGTATAGACATATCTCCACTTTTTGTCTGTCATGTTTACATTGCCATTTGGGACTTAGCCAGTCCCATGTGTGTCCTGTTAGTTCAGAAAAGGAGAAGCATAGAGTTAGCCTCCTCCTCCCCTTCCATTGGTATAGATCCTTCTACTGTAACTGGGAGGAAGATGAAAAAGATGAAGAAGTAAGTGGATGTTGGCACAAAGATAAGTTCAGTCCTTGAAAACTGGGTATCTTTGAAGTTTCTGAATCAAAGTCAACTTTCTTCTTTGCACACCAGTTGTGATTGTTACCAGGAGGGTGAGGCTTGCCACTTCAGTGGATAGCAAATTACACAGTTGTGGATGTGGTTGTAGTTTTGGACTCTTATGGATGACAAGAAGGACTGTGTATAACAAGTCAGATTCAGTGGGGAAACAACTTTCTCTTCCTATCACATGCAGGATTATAGATGATTTTATTTGAGAAATTCCTAGAAGTGGGTTGTGAGGAACATCCTGCTTGCAGGAGTCTCTTCCCACTTCCCAAAATGCACGTCCTGCCAGAAAAATGCTTTAGTACAAGGCTGAGGATGGGGAGGGCGGGTTCTCATTTTCCTTATCACCAATATGCCCACAGCATGTTTTGTTCCACCTTCCCTATGAGGATGGTCTTCTGCCCTGATGATTTCTATGACTACAAGAACCATGAAACCCTGAAAGAACTTACACAGTATGTCAAGCTAAACATGCCCTCTTCAGACTTGCTCTTCTGCTTATATATTCTTCTGGAGCTTACAAATTCAGATGGAGGAATGCATGACCCATGAGACCAAGAAAAAGAGGGAGAAGTCCTTGTTTACATGCGTTAGAGCTGGTGAGTAGAAATGGAACCTGTGTCTCTAGGGATGTGCATGATTGGTCAAGAGCCTTTAGTACACCCCAGCATGGCAAAATATCCTTTTATGGATATTCTTTAGGTAATATCTGTTCTCATTTGAAATAACTTGGAAGCAGCCACTCATTAGAAACACCCTAACTTGGGGGGTTCCGGGAAGATGGCGGAGGAGAAGCTGGAATCTAAGCAAGCTCTCGCATAGAAAGCAGTTTTAGAGTTCCAGTGCAC